>NC_079444.1:9704395-9981895 GCF_903798145.1 Danio aesculapii | reverse complement strand
CAACAAAGGTTTTCCCTGCAGGCACACATCATAAGACGTTAATATTAGGTTAGATTTAGGTCATGACGTCAGGTGGGTTCTCATGTCAACCTGATTTCCATTTACAAACAAAATCCAACATCCTTACAATGTTAGGGTACGTTGGGGTACAACGTCAATATGACGTCATGTTGACATTCTGTGCCTGCAGGGTTGTTTCCATTTATCTGTGATGAAAATACAGCTCATGTGTGGACCCACATGTGGGGATTACAGTGGTCTGCTAACACGCAACAAAAATATGTTTGTAAGGAACGTTTTTTACCAGAGAGCTTTTCCAATCTGGAAATGGTGAAATTCGGATTTGCAACTCGTCTTCTTTTTAAAAAAGACGTGGTTTCAGTTGGTGTTGATTGTCCTGTCTATACGGATTTGGTAAGTGTGTGATCAGTGTTCTTTGTTTGTGTTTATTCAGATGGCAAAGTTAGTTAGTATTGTCAGAAGTACTCTTTCAGTTTTCAAAGACATACCTTGGTCAAAATGATTTAGTTACTAAATTTACAGTGTCACTACTATATTATAGACTGAACATCTGCCACTTCCACACAGCTCCCCTACATCTGTTTGTTTTGCCGCTGTGTAAATCAGTTGTAGTGCACGTACTGAAACTCCCCTTTTCATGCAAACCCTTCCCTCTTTCGCCACTCGATACTCCCACCCAGGGCCGGAGCAAGCTGAACTGGTGCTCTAGGCAAACGACAATCACGTCGCCCTCAACCCGAAAGTGAAAACGGAAGTGACGGGGGTTCGCGGGGGTATTTGGCAGGGGTTCGCAGATGAAAGTGAGGACCGGGGGAGGGGAGGTCGTGGACGCTGCCCTCACCTTGCCTTTATGGACACGCCGGCCATGCTCCAACCTAAACAAAGCTGGACTCACCCACTTTCCTACACACAGGGATGCTTTTCGCTTACGTTTATCATTAGCCTTTTTCAAGACTTTTTTTGCATTCACAACCAGGAAATTTTCATCTGCGTTGAGCAGAGTGAACATGCAAAATTACACCCTCACATTAGATTATTATTATTATTATTATTATTATTATTATTATTATTATTATTATTAACTTGCAAATCATTAAAGAAAAGTAAAATGAAACTTCCCATTCAAATCCTATTTGCTACTTTTCACTGACATTATTTTTACTGACATTTATCATATAGCTCTTTGTTACACCAATGAAAAAAACAGCACCACATTCATCTTGCCTTGGTGCGTCATCGGCAGCTCTGGGCACGTGAGCAAAAGTGTCAATCAGAAGTTTTTGACGCAGAATCCCCACAGTAGCACCTTTTGTTTAGTCACGAGGGGTCAAACATCAACAAAAAGTGCAGACAAAAAGTGTCCTGGTATGAACGGGCCTTTAGAGTATGTGCACACATTTAGAGTGTATTCTTTCTCTCTGTGATTGAGTCTATAAAATGTGTTTAGAATGATCAAGATTCATGTTATGGAGCAGAAAATATGCCATTTAAAAAAAAAAAAAACACACACACCTACTGTCGGATAACAGGACTGTATGTGTACAGGTGCATAGTGTTTTTTACAAAGTAACATCACCATCACCAGCATTTATGTTTTTAGTAGATCGTTGTCATGTAAACCTACTGAAAATGTTGCTGTCATTCCTCACCTACATATCCCGCCATGCCTTCATATCTCTGCACAGAAGGGTTGTGGAAGGTGTTTTTTTTGGGAACAACAAATTCGTTACCGGCTTGCATCACTACAGTCCCGTTCCAGTCGAAAGCACCTACAGCGCCCAGCATGACACCTGCCTGAAAGAAAAACAAACATTAAAGGAAAATTGCATGTTCAATGTGATGCATTTTAAAAACTTTAATGCTGGTCCTTATCAACTACCACTATATAGATGAGTCAATTATAGACATTAATTTACTTAGTATTTTTAATAAGTAATTTTACAGCAAAATACTTACTAATATTTTGCTACCCAAATTTATAATTTCTTTGTTTACAAAGAAACACTACAAAAAACTGCCATTTGTAGTGATGTCCGAAACCATAGTGGACATTCTGAATTGCACTCAATCAGTCCTACAATGATAGTTAGCTAATAGTTATGCTAATAGTTAGAAACCCCCTATAATGCACAGTGAGAGTCTGACCACCGAATGAATTCCTGCATCTTACCACAAGATGGCATTCACAAGGGAATCCTATTAGTTTAAGTTTATAAATACATCATTATTAATTTGAAGAAACATTTGTATACATGACAAAAAGTCAAATACTTCCTTTCATTACTAATAAACAGCTTGCCAAGTGTTAAATAACTATCACAGGGTCAGAAGTTTAAAATCCAAGAAGTTTTAAAATCAGAATCAAGAAGTTTAAAATCTATTATCTTAGATCAACTAGCAAAACACTCACTCGTTTTCATTCACTCTTTTAAGTGAACTATATTTTTGGACTAATGTAGGAGATGGTGAATGAGGGTACGGGTGGTGATTTTGGATACAGACTTGGTAAAACTGAGAAAGCATGTGACACATTTTGAAGATGCACTCAAGAGAAAACGTCCTTCTCTGATGCATTTCTAAACACTGAAACGTTTGCATGTTTCCTCTGCAGTAACAGCAGGATGTCATTGTGATACAGAACGGGGGGTGGGGTGGGGTTTGAGCAATCTGACACAATCTGATCATGATTCTCATATTCAACTTACTTTAGACGTGTGAGCACTGAATCCTGCCTGAGACATTTCCATCTCAAAAGATGAGGTGTGCTTCCCAGATGTGGCTGATAGATAAAGGTTTTACAGTCAGTTTTTACACTGATTTGAGGAGGAAGGTTGTGGTTACTACAACAATTGACACTTTAAAAATCATGCAGACAATCACAATAATAAAAATATCTATAGATAAAAATAGTTTATCTAAAACTAGATTAAAAAGGTGTACACCCCTGCTGAAAAATCCAGCTTAAACCAGCCTAGGTTTTAGCTGGTTGACCAGCCTGTTTTTAGAGGGATTTTGGCCATTTCCAGGATGGTTTCCAGTCATTTCCAACCTGGCCTGGCTGGTTAAGCTGGTTTTAGCTGGTCATCTCCCAGCCTGACCAGCTAAGACCAGGCTGGAAATGGCTGAAAACCAGCCTGGAAATGGCCAAAACCCCTCTAAAAACAGGCTGGTCAACCAGCTAATACCAGCCAACCAGCCTAGGCTGGTTGAAGCTGTTTTTTTTTAGAAAGGGAATACTTAAGTTTAGAACAATGCTAGCATGTTTCTAACATGATTTCCAAACTGTTAACATGTTTTATCACATTATTTCAATCATGATTTAGCACACAGCTAGCATTAACATATTGTTTCTAAAATGATTGAGCAGTGATAGTACACATTACATTTTAATCATGTTTCTAGCATGATTTGCTGCACTGGTTGCCTTCAAGGATACTGCTAATATGTTTCTAGCATTGTTACCAACACTGCTAGCATTACTATACAATGCATGTAAACATCTTACATCCAACTGTAGGTTAGGAATCAAAACAATACAATACACTACCTTCTAAAGCAAAGATCTTGCTTCCCAAGGTATCGACAATAGTCACTAAAGCTCGTTCATCCGACACATTGAAGAAATGATCACTCTTAGTCTCGCTAGCAATATCTTCAATTTCTTTTATAAACTTCTTTATGTCTTCAATGCTTTTATTCTGTCGATTATAATCACCAAGGACCTAGAAAGGACAAATGATGTGCCATATTAAAGTCACAATAACCTTAAACCATGATCTATAATGTATTATTTGCTTGATTGATAAATATACAGTACATACAGCAACAGCAAACCTCTCGATGCCATCTTCTTGACACTGATCAATGACACTATTCAGATTGTGGTGATCATGTGACTCTCCGTCTGTGACGATCACCATGACTTTTTTGACCCCTGGTCTCGCTCCTCTCTCCACTGTAAAGGCCTCTTTCCTTTGGAAAACAATCAACATCAGGTTAAGACACTGTATATAGATTATGACTTCCTATGTTTAAAGGAACAGTTCACCCAAAATTAATAATTTGCTGTTAATTTATTCACCTGCAGTTATATATTTTTTCTTAAATAAAATATTTTTAGCTAAAATCATGGTGCTTCTTGATTCATAAAATACAAGTCTACAGCTACTTGCACTTTGAAAGTCAAAATCACATACAACATTAACACCTGAGGTTCTTGAAGATACTTTAATGAAAGAAACTGAAAATTTATTTTTATTATTACCTTTAAGCCTTGACAAACACTTCAGATTGAGTTCAGAGCAGTATGAAGTGTGATAATATTTTTTAAAATAATTTTTTACTAATGAACTAATGAACAGATAGTGATTGCTCTTAAGCAATAACTACTTACTAGGAGTATGTCTATGGTGGGGTGATTTGGATTAGTCAATTAACTTAAGTTGCATGTTTTTGGACAGTGGGAGAAAACTGGGGAACCCGGGGGAAACCCACGCGAGGAGGGGGAAAACATGCAAACTCCACACAGAAACGTCGACTGGCCACCGTGCCACACATCTAGGAAAGGAGGAGGAATAGAGGTGGAAGGGGGGATTTTTCAAAACGAAGATGGCTGTTATATGGAAGTTAGGGTACTTATAGTGGCTTAGGAATCATCTGATTGGTGAATTATAAATTGAATAATGTGTGACCGGCAAGCAATCATAAGCACGTGATCCTCTCGAAATTGCTTTATAAATAAACTTCACTTAATGTTTGACTGAAAGACAGTGGCCTGAGGGAAAGTAAATGAACAGCAATTTTTTTTAAACTATCCCTTTAAATGTACACATTGGTCAGGGGGAGAAAAGTTAGGACAATTCAAAGGGCCCACAATGTTTAGGGCCCCCTGAGATATTACTAGGGGCACACCAGTCTGCCTCCCCACTTTCGTTTGCGATCTCCCCCCCCCAACACCCCTCTCTCTACACTTACGTCCGTGATCACCCTCCACGCACTTCACTTTCACCCCCCCCATCCCTACCCCTCCTCCAAAGGTTTGAGATCACAAGTGATAAAACATTGCTATACTCATCTTTTCACTAGAATTTAATAGAATAAAATGAATGATATTGTACGCTGATGTGGATGCTAGTAGGGCTATAATTATATATTTGAGATACGTCATCTTTGGGATAAATGTCCTTTAAAGCAATACATTTCCCAAGGCGAGCATATATTTTCAATTGTTTTCAATGAGATTTTTTTTAGACACTTTTTTAGAGCAGCTGCAGTTTGATGTAGTACTGAACGTATGCTTTTTTTAAACATGGCAACTATCTGAAAACTATAAGTTTGAGTTATAAAACTATAACTATGAGTTTTATCCATTTACCATCCCTACAACCTGAAAAAAAATTACTCTGCTTAAAACTCCTGTAATATGAGCCCGGCTTCATTGTGAAAACCTGTAGTTCAGGGGTCAGGAACCTTTTTTCAGCAAAGAACCATTTCAGATTTCTTTTATCAAATGCTTTTTTAAAGAGCCATATGGGGTGTGTGTATATAACAAAACCTTTATTTATTTATAAACAAAACCATTATTTATGTCCATGCACAACTCAGAAACAAACAAATATGACGCATCATAATGTTTAAAAAAAAGGACAATTTAGAGATTTTTTTTTTCTTATTGCCATCGTCACTCATGAATATTTGAATTTACGTGTGTATGGTTACAATAGAAATGTAAATTACTATAGAAATGTAAGAAATATAACTGGCCCTTTATTGTTGTCGCGATTCAAGTTAAACCACAGCACCACATATGCGCATTGATTGAAACATCCTTTTATTGTAACCAGAGTTCTTATTTATTTTGCTGTAAAAAATACAATGTAAAGAGAATTGTAATTGTATTTTCAATAAGAAACTGATTTCTAGTAACAGTTCTATTTTAAAAAACAAATCTGAAATATTATTGAAGAAAAACAGCTGGGGAGCCACATATTTTTGGTCAAAGAGCCACTTGTGGCTCCCGAGCCATAGGTTCCCTACCCCTACTGTAGTTGCTCTTTTGCTTGTGATCATGTCATCCAGTAACCACTATAACAGTTATTGTATGGTTTATACACAATATTTTATTTACTATAACAGTTTTACTGTTATTTACTTTACATTTTTAGCCTACCTCCACCTTAAAAATTAGATTTTCAGTCATATTTTAACTATAGACACCCTGTAATAGACACCCCTGTGACACCCCTGTGACACCCACATTGCATGAATTGCTCAAGTTTATCTGTTAGATTTTTTTTTGCCTAATGCAAATTTTCCACTCCAGGTAAATTTTTTCTAACTTACGAGGAAGATGCGATAAAAACAAGTTTCACATTTCATGTTATTGACCACCCAGTAGAAATTCTCCTCTATTTGTGCATTTGGATTGACTTTGTATGTAATTAAGTCGTACAAATACTTAAATTCAAATTTTTGTGAACCCAGCAGAAGTGAACTGTAAGTGCAGCACCTTGCGAAATCAATGCCGAGAGCTGTCATGGTTTTGTGGCCAGTTTTTTGAGGGATCTCGGCAGCATTCTTAACAAGGTCTTTAGTGTTGCTGAACTGGCTGAGGTTGAAAACGTGGCCCACTTCATCACCATATGACACAATGCCCACCTGGAGAAGCAGAAAAGCCAGACGTAAATCACATATAACTACCAAACATGGACAGTTTGTGTCCCAGACTCTGCTAAATGTCTCTGTGTCTGTGCTGACTCAAATGTGATGTCATTCCCTCAGAAAATCCTCCGTGATCATTTATTTAACCATGGAATATATGGTCTTCCCCTGGCTCTGTGCCCTGGGCTGTATTTTCCAGCAGTGCCCTTAAGAAAGCTTTTATTTCCGTTGAATGAAACCACCCAGTAGCTTCTCCATGGAAAGTTTTTATGTAATGCTCATGTAATGATGTTGGTTTAAGCTGATGACAGTTCCACTTATGTGCGACTAACTTCACACATCTTTGACTAAATAAATCATTTTAGCTTTCAACATGTACACAGTTTAAAAAACAATACTAATGATCGACCACTTGAATCCAAAGTTACTTAAAAAATAAATAAATATTCGTTAAATATAATGAATTATTTTTAAATATATATATATTTATAAAATAGCATGACTTTATATTCTCAATAGTATAAATTAATTAATATAATAAAAGTAATTTACTTTCTGATCTCCAACCAGTGTTATTCTAAAATCAAAAGAAACACTATATTAATTATTTACTATAAATAAAGAGTTTATATAAGTAGAACACACACTGAACCATAAAAATACCACACATTTTTTAAATATAGCTTATTAGTTATTATATTTATAAATTAAACAATTTATTATTTGAACTTATATATAATTATAAATATAATATAATTCTTAAACTAAAATTTTTACATAATGAAATGGCATCCAATCTGTAATTCCAACTATTAATAATTATATTCATTTTCATATTATTATTATTTTCATTCATTTTTTCATTCATTCATTCATTTTCTTTTCGGCTTAGTCCCTTTTTAATCGAGGGTCGCCACAGCAGAATAAACTGGCAACTTATCCAGCATATGTTTTATGCAGCGGATGATGTTCAATAAAATCCCAAACATCTCACCCGGGCTGGTCCAATGTCAATGTTCTGAAGGAATTTGACTAAGAACTCAGTGATGTGATCCCAGGGGTAGATGCTGTTAGAACCGTCCAGCACTATTACAATGTCCATGTCCTGACTGCACTCTGAAACAAGCACATAACCATAATGAGCATCTTCATTACAATTATACTAGTGAGAAAGAGAAATAAACATCAAACTGCTTTGGTTTCAATTCCAGAAAGGCATCTGAATGCCAGCAGCCACTCACAGATTTACATAGGAAATACATGAAATAGCTCACTGGAACTGTGAATGCTTACATAAAACAGTTATGAAACACTGAGCCATGTAATTGGAGGTGACATTGGCCCTCTGTGACAGAAAACAACGATTAGCGCTGGCTTATATGCTGTTTTTACAGTTTTGCAAATGGGGAAAATATGTTTAAAATCATGGAACTTTAAAGACTAAATGTTGTTTGTACATTTAGCTGGTTGACCAGTCTGGTTTTAGAGGGGTTTTGGCCATTTCCAGGCTGGTTTCCAGTCATTTCCAGCCTGGTCTTAGCTGGTAAGGCTGGAAAATTATCAGCTAAAACCAGCTTGACCAGCCTAGCCAGGCTGAGAGCCCAGCCAAAACCAGCTATGTCCAGCCTAAACCAGGCTGGTCAAGCCTAGTCTGGTTTGAACTGGATTTTTCAGCAGGGATGTGTTTATTTTTTGGAAAATGTCTAAGGAAGTGTTTACATGACAATAATTTCAACTAAAATCTACATAGTAAAGTTTGTGGACAACTTCATTTTGGCTTGAGAATTGTTTTAGCATGTTGCTAGTATGTTTTCTAAGATGATAGTTGTAGCACGAACAAGTTCTAGCACATAATAATCCAATTCTAAGAAAGTTGTAACATGTTGCTAGCATGTAGCCCACAGGTGTCTAATCCAGTTCCTAGAGGGCCACAGCTCGCACAGTTTAGTTCCAACCCTAATTAAACACACTTACCTGCAGGTTTCAAACAAGCCTGAATGACAAATTAGTTTGATCAGGTGTGTTTAATTAGAGTTAAAGCTGAACTGTGCTGAGCTGCGGCCCTCCAGGAACTGGATTTGACACTTGTGGCCTAACTCAGTTTAAGCATGCTAATAACATGGCCTAATGCTAACATGTTTAAAGAGCCCATATTATGAGTTTTTGAAAATGACCTTCCATGTAGTGTGTAACACAGCTCTAAGTGAAGTGAAATACCTAGCTAAGGCTTAAATCTGTAAGTGTACAGTGTTTAAAACTGTTGATTCATCTATAAAAGAGTCGACTCGTAGTGCTTCAAACGAGTCTTCTTGATAACGAGTCATTAGGTGTTTCGCGATGACGCAGCTATGAAACACAAGCCCCGCCCAGTAATTGCCCGCACAAACCCCGGAGATTTGAAATCAGCGGCCCCGCCCACTAACACAGACAAAAAGGCACATACGCACACATAGACGTATTTAGACATACTTAAGTTTTTAGTTGTGTTTTGTTACTTGTAACCGTGTGAGGTTAACTCTTTATATTCTCATATCGCGTGTAAAGCCACGTTGAAAACGCGGCGCGTGCCGCTTTGTTTACGGATCGTCAGCTGTTCCTACACACATACAACGGTCAAGTTTCAAAATAGTTCACCGCCCTCAACCTGAAATTCTATGCATTCTATGTATGTGTGTGTGTGTGTGTGTGTGTGTGTGTGCGTGTGTGCGCGTGTGTGCATGTGTGTGCGTGTGTGTGTGTGTGTGTGTGTGTGTGTGTGTGTGTGTGTGTGTGTGTGTGTGTGAAAAGAGCAGGTAGAGTGTGAGGGGCTAGTATCGATCTCTCCCCAGTTCTTCTTCAGAGGAGGGTAATGTGTGTGTTTGTGTGTGTGTGTGTAAGAGGCTAAATTGTCATATGCTTTTGTTTATATGACAAAACAGGTCTTTTTGATTCAAGAAGGTCCATACTGACTCCAAAGGCAGATACTGATAAGATCAGGGCCTGGTGTGTGGACTTTGGGGGTTTTACGTTGTGGTCACATGTTGATTGGTCAGTTTGAATGTCTCAGCATTTTGGGCTTTAGTCACATGGTCAAGAAAGATACAAAATAGGTGGTAAAACGCTGCTCTGTCTCTTTTGTTTTCCTGGCCTGTCTTTTCCTGGTCTGCTTTCCTGCTCTGCTCCTCTCCTCCTCTAGAGTCAATCTTCTCTGACTCTACTGCAATCAGGCAAACTTCTGGGCCTGCTTTCTTTGTCTCTCTCCCTCACCCTGTGTCTCTCCTTCTCTCTCTGGTAACTTTAATTTTTAATTTAAGCTGGATAAAATTTATATCATATGCTTTATCATTTCATATTTGATCTTTTTTTTTACAGTTATTTTGTAATTAATTCAGTTGTAACCATAGCAAGTTATTGTCATTAAATCATCTCATTATCAAGTATTTGTGAGTTACTTTTGATTTATCATCAACGCTTAATTGCTCCATATTGCAATACAATACAATCACATAATATCTACGATCTCCCACATTTATAGCTATTAATCCTGCCCTTATTTCCGTTTTTGGTATAAGATTGCAGAAGAATGGTTTGACTAGAATGTACAGTTTTTTACCATCATGCTGATAACTTTTTTGCCATTCGGCAAAACTACAGTTCGAACCGCTGTGGTTAAAAACCAATTCCTACGCGTGTGTGTGTGTATGTGTGTGTGTGTGTGTGTGTGTGTGTGTGTGTGTGTGTGTGTGTGTGTGTGTGTGTGTGTGTGTGTGTGTGTGTGTGTGTGTGTGTGTGTGTGTGTGTGTGTGAAAAAAGAGCAGGTAGAGTGTGACGGGCTAGGAGACTCGTGTTGATTTTCTCCCTAGTTCTTGGAGTTTTTGCTCAATAAAATAGTTAGTCGTCTATATTTTCAAGTCCATCGTCTGTATTTACATTCACCCTCTGGCAGCCAAAATCCACGCCTTACACTATGAAGCATGTATGCACTCTGACTACTTTTATATTGTTGATTAGCTGCTGGGCATTTCACTCTGTCTTGCGCTGAAGGCTGTCAGTGTCGACCAATCGCAGCAGGCTGTCATCGGTCCAATCAGTGCAGTCTAGCTTTGCGCTGAGGAGGGGTTTGGGAACAAATGAATCGCTGAACGATTCATATGGGAGTCGCTTGGATAATTAGGTAAAAATAAATGCATATTATAAGACCATGAAAGTGTTTTTTGACCTTGCATGCATATTAGACGGTTGTCGGAAACCCTTACAACCTAAATATGACCCTATTTCATGTATAATAGGGGCTCTTTAAGGATATTGATAGAAGAGTTTAATCAGAATCAGAATCAGAAAGAGCTTTATTGCCAGGTATGTTCACACATACGAGGAATTTGTTTTCGTGACAGAGCTTCTGCAGTGCAACAGGATTACAGAGACATGTATTAACACATTGCTAACATCCCTAATAGAGCATTGTTAGCATGTTTTAGCACTAAGTTGTCATGTTGTTATTTTGTTATGGTGCATTGTGTTGTTTTTAATATTTTTAAACATTAGGCTTGCATGTTTAGCATGTCACTGAATTAACTAATATGTCAACATGCTTTAACTCCGTGTTAAATACATTACTATGTCTAGCTTGAATTAGCTGCGATGTTTATAACCTGAGTTGACACATTGCTAACATAAATGATCATGTTTCCAGGATGTGTGACATTCTGCGAATATGAGAAAACACATTGCTAGCATGAATTGTTTCTTACATGTTGTTAACGTACTGTATATTAACATGTAGCATACTGTTGTCAAGCTGCTAACATGTTATTAACATGTTTAGCACAAACATTCCGTCAGTTAGCTTGTTAGTTTGAATTAATAGATTGCATATGTTAATAATTAAACAATGTTAACATACGTTAAACAATGTTTTAAATACAGTATTAACACATTATGTACACATGGTTTTAAAGATGCTAGCGTGTTTTATCACACTGTTAACATGGATTGGAATGTTGCTAGCATGCTAAACATATTCCTTTAAGGTTTCTAACATGAATTATCACATATTGCTAACCTGAATTAAAATGTTGCTTTGATGTTTCTAGTATATTCAATATGTTGTAAGCGAGAAATAACTTGTTGCTAGCATTAATTAGCATCTTGTTAACATGCATCTTTTGTTATCACATCATCGTTGTCTGTATATAAATCATGTAAGAAATGGGAAGGAAATCATTTTACATTTTAAGCCCATTGTTGTCATATAAACGTACTGCATAAATGCTAACCAGAGCTAGTCCCCCTTCAGAGTCATATTTAGCCTTTAAATTAGATTTTCAACAGAATTCAAATGTAATGAAGCAACAGTCTTGCCTCTGAGCAGATGACCAGACATGTCTTGCTGCTATAATACTTCCTACAGTATGAATGTGTGTGTCTGTGTTTATGATGAGTCACTGGCTCCATGTTGCATTGGTAGATGTCAGTTTTCCTAAACACTGTCCTAACATGGCCATGCAGGGCAGGAAGCAACCGGCAGTGGTTTACTCGGCTGGAATGCGCTAATGTACACTCACAACATGTGTGTGTGTCGTACCTCGTACAGTTGGAGCGATGGAGTTGAGGATTTTAAATGAGGAGCTGACGTTAGAGCAGATGCCAGTGATGTACTGCTGCTTTCCACACATGTAGCCATATTGAGGGCCACACGCCTGTCCAGAGGGAAACACATAGAGTGACTGAACAGTAAATTCAAGCATTAATAATTTGTATACATTGTGTTTTTTCTGAACAAGTAATGACATGTTTTTATATTGATTTGCAGAAAACGTGTCATTCAGTTTAAATAGCTTAATAACTTAGCAGGCATAAATGCAGCAAAAACATTTATTGAGATCATAGTGCAGCCCTAAAATACCAATTAATTGTCATTTTAAATCTTTATATTTTGCAAAACACTAAGAAATTTTAACACTAGAACTACAGAGGCAGTCATTTTGACCTCTTTTTAATTTTGTAATTTAATAACTCTCTTAATATAATATCCATAATAACTATGCTTACCAACCCTAACTTTTCCTACATTTGTGTATTTCATTCTTCATTTCATTCTAACATTTTTTTGGTAACACTAACCCCTAACCACTCATGAACTCCTGTGTTTAAACTGTTCATGCTGATGTGTGTAAACGCACTAGATGGATGTGCATAAGGAGTTCATGAGTAGTTAGGACTGGGTTAATGATGATGTGCCCCTCCAAGTAAAGTCATGATATAATTATACTCTAACATATCATGAGTTCATAATGGTTAAATTAAGCACAAACTAATGTGGTAATTAATATATTAAATAATTATTAAAGGGTCACACATTTGTTGAGATGTTGACAGGCCCACACTGCTAAAAGCACTATTAGGACACAAAAATTTCACCAAAAAAAGTGAAAATTGGTTGTTTTTGTGTTATTTGAGCAAATTCGTTCTTCCGGTTTGAAGAGAAATTTTGAAAGGCTGCGTCACGGCCATGAGATCCTTGTGTAAATTCCAGCGTGGAGACTGGATGTCGGTACCAGCGGGTACAACGTGGCGTCTTTGACCTTTCAGCATTAATTTATGAGAAAGACTTTATTCGAACCATTTAGCATGCTCTATTGTGAATGAGGTGCAACTTTATTAGTATGCATGATAGCTTCGAAGACTCTTTTTACCTGTTACAATGTTCAGAAGTGTTGTCTTCATTGTGTTGCCAACCATAATTAAAACAAGTACACTGAAAAAAATTTTACGTTGAGTGGTTGTAAACAATTTATTTGGGCTGAATTTAAACAAATTAAGTTGAACATTATTAAATTTAATTTGTTTGTTTAAATTCAACACAAATAAACTGTTTGCAACAGTTTTGCATGCAACACTTTTTTCAGTGTAGAAGAAGATTAATTGTTTGGAGACATGGGTCGTCAGTGTTGTGTTTATAAATGTGCCGCAACAAAAGTTTTTGTTTTCAATTCCCCGCTATGAGAGCACAGCTGGACTCATGTGTGGATTACAGTGGTCTGCTAACATGCAACAAAAATATTTTAGTAAGGAACATTTTTTACCCAAGAGCTTTTTCATCAGGAAATGGTGAAATCCAAATTTGCCACTTCTATTCTTTTAAAAAAGACGTGGTTCCAGTTCATGTTGATTCTCCTGTCTCTACAGATTTGGTAAGTGTGCCATCAATGTGCTTTGGGTATGTTTATTCAGATGGCAAAGTCAGTACGTAACATCAGCAGTACTCTTTCAGTTTTTAAAGACATTCCTTAGTCAAAATGATTTCGTTACTAAGATTACAGTACGTTAATATCACTACAATATTATGGACTAAAAGATCTGCTGTAAATGCTGCTCTCCGAATGTAAACATGTAAACACCTTAATCAAACTATTACCATCGTGTAGGATTTTCTCTGCATTTTGTGACAGGATAGACTATACACACACTGCGGAGGTTTTTTTTCTCCAATCCGGTGTGTGGTATCAAAATTCCATTAAAACAACACTCTTCCTCACATGCAGTTCCTCACATGCAATATCTCATTTGTGATGGGGGCATGCATGAAATGTTCCTGAATAAAGTGAAAGTGGCAAACTGCAGTTAAAGTTGACAAATTAGGAATGAAACACCCAAAATTGCATGAAATTCCAGAGGAAATGTGGATAGTGCGGTGTCGAATTATGTGCAATAACATGTAAAACGGGATCATGAAAGAACATTCACAACGCAACTCATTCATTCATTTTCTTTTCAGCTTAGTCCCTAGCTTATTAATCCAAGGTCGCCACAGCGGAATGAACCGCCAACTTATCCAGCATATGTTTTACGCAGCGGATGCCCTTCCAGCTGCAACCCATCTCTGGGAAACCAAAATGCAACTATGTAAACACTAATCATTTTATTGTGCTGTTCAGATTAAGGCAAATAATTCCATTGCTGATGTCCATGTAAACATAGTCATTGTCTATCTCTGCGTCTGTATTGTCGGTGTGAAAAGCACCTGTTCACTTAATGAAACTCCGTTTTTCATGCAAACCCCTCCCCCTTTCGCTACTCGACACTATCAGCTAAAAAAAGCTGGACTCACCCACTTTCCTTACTTTTTTCAAACTAGAGGTCTGAAAACAACCTGCTGAGACAGTGAGAGTTTCATAGCCTTTTAAGGTAGCTGTTATTCACACATGAACTCATGTGGCTCATGTTGTAGTTAAAGTTAGTTCATGATAAGCGCATGCATTAACTCATCATTAGTTCATAATAAAGTAATGATTAGTTTCCATGTTAACACATCATTATTCATGTACTGTTATTGTAAAGTGTTACCATTTTGGTAACATTTTAATTTAGGTCACAATTCACACTATTAACTACTGGCTTATTACCTGCCTATTATTAAGTTATTACTGTTCATTAATAGTTATAAAGTATTATCTTATTCTGCATCCCTAATCCTAGCCTAAACCTAAACCCAACTTCTACCTTATTAACTATTAATAAACAGCTAATTAGTAATTTAAGCTAGTAGTATTAGTTAATAGTATGTTAATACAGTTAATTGTGAGCTAAACTAAAGTGTTACCAAAATATTTTATGTTTATAGAAACATGTTTATTAGGCTGAATGACACAGAACAGTTTTTCACCCATATTTTGGTATTTGTGGTTAAATGTGTAGGCTATATTGGTGGCCCAAATTATTAGAACAACAGGCAGATCTGAAAATATCAATCTGTGTACACTGTAAAGTCAACTTTATCAAGTGAAATGAGTGTAGTTAACTCAAAATTGACTGAAAGTTAATTCTACTCATTTGAAAAGACTTTTGAACTCAGTGTTGAAGGTAATGAGTTAATTAAATACCTCATTACTTCAACTTAAATGGAGTAAGTTCACAGTACTCATATAGATTAGCTTTAAACTCAAATGGTTTGTAGCGATCGGTTCCCTCAAACGGTTTGAGTTACTCTAACTTTTTGGGTTTTACAGTACTCAATTGGTTTGAGTTGTCTTCATTTATTGGCTTTTACTGTGCTCAAATTGCTTCATTTACTCAAATGGATTGAGTTGACAGTACTCGTTAGGATTAGTTTTTGAACTTAAATGGTTTATTGCTATCGGTTTCCTCAAATGGTTTGAGTTACCTTAACTTTTTGGGTTTTACAGGGTAATTGCCTCCAAAACATGATTTCATGTCATAATGCTGATGAAACATGCAGATGGTTGCTCTGGGCACAGATAATATCCGATGACGTAAGTGATATTTTAAATTTAACTTTAATATTTGGTATAATGTGCACATTATGTGGAAATTACACCAGCAAATCTCTCTGGCATAGTGTCAGTGCATTTCTTGAGAACTCCAACACTGTGATGCAATGCCTTCTGCAACTGAAGTCAAAGACGTTGGGGCATCTTGTCTTTGACCCACATACATGCACACAGTCTTGTTAAGTGACTGGTTTTAATGAAAAAGCTTTACCTCCCACAGCTAATTATTTAATTTGTAATGTTTATGTGGAACTATTTCCGTTTCAGTCATTCAGTCCTC
This sequence comes from Danio aesculapii, assembly GCF_903798145.1. Taxonomy (NCBI): domain Eukaryota; kingdom Metazoa; phylum Chordata; class Actinopteri; order Cypriniformes; family Danionidae; genus Danio; species Danio aesculapii. Next base: position 9,965,665 of record NC_079444.1, on the reverse strand, counting down.
TGCAGCATATGGGAAATTGAAGCTGCATATGGGAACTGTTGGAAACAATTTGTCAAAAAAGCTTAAAAATACATGGGAATGTTTTGGTGTGACTTGCTGAACGCCATACTGTTTTCATTACCTTCTATTAAACTGATTGCATTGAATATTTGTACTTGTAGGACCAGTCAAATAAACTATAGTCAAATAAAAAAGGTGATAAAACGTACCAAAATATACTTTCCCTTATACAAATTTTGCGAACCCCCCGACTCTATTACATTTTTAAAAATCAGATTATGCTTGTTTTATACATTGTCAACAAATCCTAAAAGCAAGCTGCTGGAGTTTTTATTATAATTTGGATCCTATCCTAATGGGATTCCTGCTTTTTCATTGTTTTTTTTTTTTCAGTTTCAGTTTCATCCTATTAGGTTTGGGTCTAAATTAATCATTTCTTTTAGTTTGTTTGACTGGAAAATCAGTGAAACACAAATTGAAAAGACAGCTTACTGATAATATGTTCAATCATAAAATAAAACCAGATGCAGACCTAGTGGCAACATGTCATGACTGTCCTATAATTATAAACATAAACTGGAAATCTGAGTGTTTCCATAAAGCTTTTCTTTATCCATCCATCCATTTTCTTCCACTTATTGTTTTTTTTTTTATTATGTAATGATTTCAAAAGTCTGATCAGACACTGTTTTTTAACAGTGGCTGAAGAAACATTGGACAAACCCATCCACAGATGTTCCCTACCAGAAAGCCATTGCCGTCTGGGTTCACCACCAGCGTCGTCCCCATAGTCATGTTTTCCTTGACTTCGTTTATGTTCGGGATTGTTGTGTTTTCTGCAAGACAAATAGACAAATGTGCACTCACAGTGAAAGTCCTATGAAAAGAATATCTAAACAAATCTCCCCTGAATTTTCCTGAATGCTTTTCATACACACAGACCCTTGAATTTGGCCTTCTATTTGCCTTTGCTAAAACAAAAGGCATCGCTGGGATCCTTTATGTGAGGTTTTCATAGTGAAAAAACATATTATTGCTGTGTATTTCATCCATCCTGCTACACACAGACACACACACACAGACAAAAACATGCACACAAACACACACACACTTCATGCAACTTCCCATAGACACAATGATTTTTCAACCCAAGCTCATTCTGCTTACGTACCCCTATATACATTTCTGGAGAGAGCAAAATACCTCCCAGGAGCTACGTTTTTTTTGCCTTTTTTGTTTTCGCAAATCCACCAGAGGCCGCTGTGTACGCGTTTTCAGATCTCAAATTTCTCTCGTGAGTGCCATTCACGCCTGCTGTTCTCATATAAATCCACCAGAGGCAGCTGTCGACTGACTGACTGACCAATCGACCGATGCCCCCACCCTCCCCTTCCCTAAACCCAACAAATAACCATTTTAAAAAGCACAGATTGACTCACCCAGCCCCTTCCCTAAACCCAACCGCAGTATTTTAAAAAGCAATCCAGAAAAAGAAAAGCCCCCTTATTTATACCACATTTTCAGATTTTACCGCAATCTCATCGTTATTTACTTGTTTATTTTATTTTTTGGATTTTGTCTTACCTTAAAGCTTTCTGGAACCGTCCTTCACCAGACTTGAACCCCGTTGTTGTGATCAACTCTGTTCTGTGTCTCAAGTCCGCCGATGTACTGTACATGGCAAGCTAACCGGACAAACTGGTAACAGCAGAAAAGCCGTCCATACTGAGGTAAGCGGTCAGCTGGTAAGCTCGAAAAGGAACCTTTTGTTTGTTTTAAAGATGAAATGCAGCCATGTAGCTCTGGCTACATAATTCGCAATCTCCAGAAGGTATATAGGGGTACATTTTCAGAATGAGCCTATATTGTGATTTTTATACTGTATGTTTTTTCCCTCTACTCCTAAAAGCAACCCTCATGGGAAACAATTCGCATTTTTACATTTTCAAAATACTTCATTCTGTGTGGTTCATCAGCCGTTTTCCTCAAGGTGAAATCACAGTTTTCAAGGTGATAAAAAAAATTTCCCTACAATGTCAAAGGAACAAGGAACACACACAAAACTACAGTATGCAAAAAAATGCACTGGGTTGGTCATGAAAACTAGCAAGGACCATAACCTCGTCAACCCAAGCATTAAATGTTGTCTATGAGAAATGTTCAGATAAAAATAGCTTCCACTGACTTCCATAGTAGAAAAAAAAATCAACACAAGCTCATTCTGAAAACGTAGCCCTATATACATTTCGGACATCGCGAATTGCGAAGCCAGAGGTACGTGTGGCTGCATTTTGTCTTTAAAATGAATGCTATGGGGTGGTATGATGCCATTCCTTTTCGCGCTTCCTCTGTATGGACGGCTTTTCAGCTGTTACCAGTTTGTCCAGTGGCTCGCCTTGAGAGAGCGGAGTTAACCGCTATGACGGGGTTCAAGTCTGGCAAAAAACAGTTCCAGAAAGCTGGTGAGACAAAAGCAAAAGCTAAAAAATAAAATAAACAAGTACATAACAGGGTTAGAATGTGGTAAAAATCTAAAAACGTGGTAAAAATCAGGCTGCCGCGAGAGCTTTTCTTTTTCTAGATTATTTTTGAAAACACAATCGGTTATTCTTAGGGAAATGGGTGGTTGGGCGGGTCAGTTGGGGCATTTGAAAACACTGTCCATTGGGTTTAGGGGAGGAGGGTGGCTCAGTTGATTGGTCAGTCGGTCAGTCAGTCAGTCAGTCGACAGCGGCCTCTGGTGGATTTACACGAGAAGAGCAGGCGTAAATTGCACTCACGAAAGAAATTTGATATCTGAAAAAGCATACACGGCAGCCTCTGGCTCTGTTTGGAGCTCTCCAGAAATATATATAGGGGTATGTTTTCAGAATGAGCCTGGGTTAAAAAATACAATGGAAGTCAGTGTCCACTAATTTCCAACATTCTTCAATATTTATTTTGTGAAGATATAACATTTTTCTTACAGAACGCATCTATTTTCGCTTCCACAAAATCATGTTTTTGTAGTTTACACTGAGATTATTTTAAAAGTTACAAAAAAATGTAAAGCCCTCCAAAAAACCTAACTGCATACTGCACAGTTTTTGTCTTTTAATTGAAATTAATGTCATGTAAATGCCCCATGTTAGATTAACATGTTGAAAATTTTTAATTAATGAAAGTGAAAAGACTGTTATTTCAGCTTAAGTTATTTTAGCTTTCTCTGTCTTGACATCAGAATTCCTTTTACAAGCGTCTCATATTAAGGTAGATCCCAGACATAATGAAAAACGGCATGCAACACTGAGTTATCTGATGAAGGATTATGTAATTATGTGGAGATTAGACATTAAAATGTTTTTGGGTCACCTCCTGTCTAGGCCTCCTCTGAGAGTCAGACACTCAGCAGAAATAAACATGCAAACACAACATGGAAAGAGAATTACTCCTACAGGCGATGAGTTATACAAGCAAACAGACACCAAATCGTCAATAAAAACTTGAGCCTTTAGTGAATATTTAAACAAAATGAATGATATTTGCTTTCTTAGTTAAAATTGATGATAATGATAATATCAAGTCCCATTTAATTTATTTTATACAGTAAATATACTGTTTTATAAGTATATAAGTAAATACACTAAATTCATTCATTCATTCATTCATTCAAATGGTTTGGTAAGAGTGAGACTCCAGTTGATGATTCTCTGATTTAAATGATCTGGACACAACGAGTCTCCAGTTAGCAATTCACTGATTCAAATGATGTATACATGTGAGTCTCCAATTAATGATTCAATGTTTCAAAAGGATCCAGTCACAGTGAGTCTCCAGTTATTGATTCACTGATTCAAATGATGCAGACACATGTGAGTCTCCAATTAATGATTAATTGTTTTAAAATGATTCCGTCACAGTGAGTCTCCAGTTAGCAATTCACTGATTTAAATGATGTAGACGTGTGAGTCTCCAATAATGATTCAATTTTTCAAAAGGATCCAGTCACATTGAGTCTCCAGTTATCAATTCAATAATTCAAATGATGTGAATACAGTGAGTCCCCAGTTAATAATTCAACGTATCAAATACCCTGATGAATGAATGTCCAATAAATGATTCACTGATTCAAATCATCTGATCAAATTGAGTCTTCAATAATTCACTGATCCAAATGCCCTGGATAGAACAAATGTCCAATAAGTGATTCACTGATTCAAATGATCTGGTCACAGTGAATCTCCAGTTAATGATTCAGTGTTTCAAAAGGATCAGATCACAATGAATTTCCAGTTAGCAATTCACTGATTCAAATGATCTGGTCAAATTGAGTCTACAATAATTCACTGATTCAAATGCCCTGGACAGAATGTCCAATTAATGATTCACTCATTCAAATGATGTAGTCACAGTGAGTCTCTAGTTAACAATTCACTGTTTCAAATTATCTTGTTGCAATGAATCTCCAGTTAATGATCCAGTGATTCAAATGATCTGGTCAGAGAAAGTTTGATTCACAGTCAGAACAAATCATTTACACTAGTTGCCAAAACCCAGGGCCTTTCAAAGCATTTCAAAGAAAATTACATATAGGTATTATGCTGGTCTTTGTTTTTGACTTCCTGACTTGACTGTACTTTAACTGATTCCATTCAGTTAAAGGATATCAAAACATGTTTGATATCTTGAGCTGATTTATAAAGCCATATTATAATGTATGAGGCATCGCTACTGAAACCAATTCAAGGGCACAAATGAGGAGAAGAAACAGAGATTTTCAAGACCACAAATGAGGAGCTCCACCATAAAGGAAAAATTGATTCAGTTGTGGCAGTGGCACGAGTGTATTTACACTGTGGACAACAACTGTTGTCACAGCAAAGCTTACAATTTTGTTCACTTTTAACCCTCAAAACAAAAGTCAATGTCTCTATAATAACCTGATCTTTTTACGTGCATTGAATCCCTTGAATTGCATCATTCCTCATTTGTTAAATGCTCAAGATAAAAGCATCTGCTGAACAAATAAATGCAAATATAATAAGTGAAGGTCAAAGTCTCTTGGCAATTGCTGGTATGAGCTCTCAGGCCAAAATCTACTCTCAGAATAACACCTCTAGAAAGGGGAAGCTACACAGATGTTTCAGCTTCAATGTTTTCTTTGACTAAAAACAGGTGGCGTTAAGTATCAGGTCATTAGCACTTGCATAGTTGTGTATAAAGGCTTCCTAAATTAAATTATCACTAGTTCCTGAATTAGAAGGATAGAATTTCCCTTCCCTTCCTCAAAGTGAGTGTCTAAATATGTGGTATGCACTACTGCCTTGGATTACTAGTAATAGCTCAATCTGTTAAAAAATACAAAGGTACTTCTATCTAATCTATCAAGAAAACATTGTATTCACAGTCAGTTTTTAATGTGATGATGTGATGTGATGTGATATGGTATGGTTCAGTAGTTTAGGGTTTAAATGTTTGTTTTTTTAGTTTGTCTTACCAATTGGCTAATAGTAAAAACTGTGATTTGCTATTTAAAGGGCACATAGTTTACCTCTTTTTTATGATTTAATATGAATATATGGTTCTTTTGAGTGTGCCAGTTTAGGTTCAGTTTAAAAAACAATTCAGATTTTTTTATTATAATGTGTTAAAAAGTGTCATGTTGGGGGCGTATCCACAGTTCGCTGATTAATGGGTGTGTTGCTTCACATGTAGACTAGTTTCGGCTTCCCGCCCAACGTAACAAGGGGGCGGGGCCATGACCCACTCTGTGTTTGCAACGCAGACAGGCAGATTGAATGGAGGAGGAGAGGATCAGCATTCAGTTGTACATGTACGCCTCGGACACAGACCAAGCAGAGAGTACAAAATCATATGCGTCTTTGTACAGTTTTACAGCCAACTGTGTGCTAGTTTCAAGTGCCGACTGGGGCACCGGATGCGCCGCTCGAAGCCGCGACACGGCACACCAGACACTCTCTGTAGCGCGGCAGAGACATGAAGTGTCCCGAATCGTCGCGCCATGCATTTTTGAATTCTAACATAGGTTTCTGCAGCAGTCCGCGGCGCCCAGCCATCGACTTGAGTGTACCCTGATAGAAACCTATGTTTAGAATTCTAAAACGCATGCTAGTTGGGATCGCGAGAAATGCAAACGGCTGAAGTATATGGTAGACTCAATAAAAAGTACACATGTTTGCAAACCTACCTGAAGATACAACCAATAATTCAGATTAGAGCGATAATGTGGAGAATATTGATCTTGTGTTGAGCCCAATGAGCCTTGCATTTAAAAATAGAGCAAAGGTGTTCCTTTAGTGATATTGCTTCGACTCACGCTGAAAATGGCGGACGTGAATCAACAAACTGAGGATATGATGACGCGCCTGTCAATCAATATTGGTGGGCGGGGGGACCGCACTCCTACGTAAAGTTGCGGTCGGTTTGAAACATCTCCAATTGGTCCACCCGTTTTTATGTTGTTAAATTGAAAAAAAAGCACTGGGTGTGTTTATATCACCCCAATATGACGGTCTATACACCATACATGCACATATGGCTGTCCAAACAGCTTGAAAAGTAGATTTTTTACCATAGGTGCCCTTTAAATCAGTGTTTTCTGGACCTTAATCAAGTTTGCAATTGGATTTTTAGCTTTCTAGTGTTCATCTCATATAGTAACTATTAAATTAGTTAATTAATACACCTAATTTGAACAGTAAACCTCATAACAAATTGAATCAGCATGAAAAGCTTGATTTTTGCGTGCTGAACCATCTGAACCTGCTAAAGTTTTTGGTACAACAAATAATAACTTGACTTCTAGTTGATTATTTGGTCTCAGAATTGGCTTATATGAAAGGCAAAGGCATCTAGATAATGTTTATTAAATAAAATATGATCATGCCTTCATTTTTAATTATATAATTAGAACAGTAAGGTCTGACTTTGCCTATAAAAAAAGTCTTGTCACTTAACAGAAATAATGTACAATATAGAATATAAAGTCATGGTGCAGTGGAAAAAGATTTAATATTGTGTATGACTCCCATGAGCTTGGAGGACTGCATCCATACATCTTTGCAATGACTCAAATAACTTATTAATAAAGTCATCTGGAATAGCAAAGAAAGAGTTCTTGCGGAAGATTCTTTGGAATCATCTTCAATGCCTCCTCCTTCATCTTACCCCAGATATGCTCAATATTGTCATTCATGTCTGATGACAGGGCTGGCCAATCCTAGAGCACCTTGAACTTTTTTGCTTTCAGAAACTTTGATTTGAGAAGGAGCGCTGTCCTGCTGAAGAATTTGCCCTCTCCTGTGGTTTGTAATGTAATGGGCAGCACAAATGTCTCAATACCTCAGGCTGTTGATGTTGTCATCCACTGTGCAGATCTCTCGCACACTCCTAAACTGAATGTAATCGCAAACCATGATTTTTCCTTCACCAAACTTGACTGATGTCTGTGAGAATCTTGGGTCCATGCAGGTTCCAATAGGTCTTCTGCAGTATTTGTGATGATTGAGATGCAGTTCAACAGATGATTCATCAGAAAAATCTACCTTCTGCCACTTTTCCAAATGATCAACTCGAAGTCAAGTTATTATGTGTTGCTCTTACAACTGCGATAGACGTCAAGACTTTTGTAAGGCAGTGTAGTTCAGCTTAAACCATACACATTATCTGATCTGCATCTTCTCATTAATATGAAACAAATTCAGAAGTGTTTGTGCCACTAATATTGAACAATTCAAAATTAAATGAATGTGAATTTTTATTATCAAAACTAAAAAAATCATAACCAATGTTTGTTAATAAGGTCTGTCATGTAAGTTACTGTACATCCCCTTACTAAAAAATGCCGTTTTTAAAAATTGCTTATGTATTTCATTTACATAATATATGAATGCGTACATTAATTAAAACATGCTAATAAACAGCAACAGTGACCAAAATAAATGTTAAATTATGGGAAACACCCATACACACTCTCATTCACACACACTCATATACTACAGCCAATTTAGTTCATCCAATTCACCTATTCTCCATGTCTTTTGACTGTGGGAGAAACCAGAGCACCCGGCAGAAACCCACACGAACACAGGGAGAACATGCACATCACACAGAAACGCCAACTGGCCCAGCCAAGACTCGAATCAGCAACCTTCTTGCTGTGAGGCGACAGTGCTAACTACTGAGCCGCCATACCGCCCTTAAAAATTTTGATTAATAATGTCCAGCAAAACAAGAGACATTAAGAAAATAAACTTCTTTTATGTTTACTTCAGCAAATGTGCTGAGGAAGTGTGTACCATTTCCCCTCCCTGGAGGGGCTATTTTGGAAATTGAAGAAGCAGAAATATGATCTGAGCATCTTATTCTTATTTCTGCAGGATTTTGTGCTCAATTTTAAACACTCGTGTACCGAAGTACCATGTTATTGCATAAAGTACTTCCCATCTGAAATCTGTAAGCAACCTTGAGACAGTCAAAGAGTTTGTTTAGGCAATAGGAACATTTTTAGGCAAACTGAGGTAATGTCTATTACCTCTTCCTCTAAAATAGACACAGAAGGATACACAGTTAAACTAAGCACAATAACTATTCATTTCTTACCTGCCAAGAGGAATTTCTCACATTTACTGTCACTGTTTGGTCCAACCGGGCACCTGTAGACATCTCCAGTTCGTTTAGCTGGCTGTCCGGTCAAAGGAGATCCAATCAGAACCCTTCGGAAAAAAAGCAGGAAATATAGAGTGGGGTCATTTTTTCCCTGACCACAAAAAAAAAACCCTTGGGATTTGTGAGAAAGTGGAAGCACGATGAGCCAAAGTGCAGCTGATTGATTCAACAGTTTTCCAGTGGGAAAGAAAAGCATTACATAAATATGCACATGCTTTATTTTTGTTGAAAATATTACAGTAAAATAGAACATATGCGAAATGTCAAGAGTTTCACATCACAGTGAGTTTGAATAGGATTCTGACGGATATATGATGTTTTGGCCTTGAACTCTAAGGGTTATTTATGTGCTTTAAGTGCGAAAACGTAAGGTTGTTTGTGTTTCATTATGTGCTGTGGTACATCTGAGTGCACTTAGCTGAGTTAAGAACATTGGCCGTGTTCGTCGGATTTTTGACAACAGTGCTAAAAGTAGACATCCTTCTGTACGCATGTAAACAAGTGGAGTAATTAACATTCCTGCACACAAATGGGCCTTGATACAGCAGTGGATACAAGCAGGAGAGCATGCACTCCTCCCTGGTTACAACTGGAACCACCAGTAATGTATTTTAGAAATATTTAACAAAAAACTCAATTTCTCCAGAATTTTATATTTGTGTGAGTGGTAAAGACCACTGAATACTGTATATGAATTAGGGGTGGGCGATATGACCTAAAATTAATATCACGGTATTTTTCATCTTTTGAACGATGACGGTATAATATCATGGAATTACTTTCAATAGCAAAATAATATACATCTCAAGGAAGAACGGACAAAAGAAAGTCTCACTTCTATCACTCTTTAAAAGTTTTGGTTTGGGTCATTGTAAATGCTCAGTCTCGTTATGAGCTGATCTTTATTTCTCTGTGTTGGTGGAATAAAGCAGGCGAGTCAGCCGCACCAATTTATGAGCAGACAGAGCAGGATTCTCGCTGATGACCACCAGCGTCAATTCCGCTCTTTGTTATGAGCCGTAGTTTCAGTGTAAACTTAGTAAAGGTGAGTTTCTTTGGCGATGATGTGTACAGTGTTAGATTTTATATTTAGCGGACATTTGCGCTGAACACGCGGTGAATGCAACGCATCGAGATTCGGGCACCTTCTCCGAAAACACTCGATTGATCTCAGCTGGCGGATCAACATTTACCTCATGTCATGATTGTTGTCATCTGTGCCATTATTATTATTATAACTTTAGGTGAGGTTTGCAAACCTGTGCACTTTTCACTCTTCAGCCGTTTGCATTTTCTGCAGTAACAAAAGCTCCCTGTTATCTGACAGCGGGAAGCGTTGAGTGACTGACAGCTAATATAAACCAATACTGCAGCAGGGTAGAGCGATTCAGCAAATTTTTAGAGAAAATCAAATCAGATTGCACTACAACCATTATATTCAGACACACAAATGCTCCCAAATATATTATGAGGGTGCATAGATTAAATTTCGGGCGCTTATGCAACCAAAATGGTTGCAATTTCGAGCCCTGTAGTATAAGGACATGTATTCAGACCACAACTGAACGTTTGAAGAAAATTGAATGCCTTATTATTTAGAATTAGCTATTATTGATGTAAATGCAGCCGTTCAAGGCGCATAATTGATTTATTATGGTATTGACGGTATTAGAAAATCCATGTCGTGGCGCAATGTCACACCGGTGATGACTATGACACCGGTGTACCGCCCACCCCTAATATGAATTATGAATTTTTTAAGTAAATTAAAAAAGCATATGAATCAGTGATTTAAAACAAATGGTTTATTTGAAAACAAGTAGGAAAATATTAAAAATTTAATTGCTGCATTGCTATTTGCAAACTATCATTCCTAAATACTCTAAAATATAATTAATATGTGACTCATCCAACGCAATCTCACGGGTTTGGTGCCACGCCTCTTTTTAAAATCGTACATTTTAATACGACTGAAATCGTATGAATTCATATGAATTAGCCACTAAACTGACAATGTGTAAAACACTTTTTTCTTGTGAGATCAGACAAATCGTAGTATGTTAAAATGAGTATTTGAGAAAGTTACCCATGTGGTCAGCTATTTCTAGTAGAAATTCAAACTGCAGATCCGTGCTTACCCAGCTAGAAAAATTCATGTGGCTCAAATCCGGCCCACACCAGACATACCGCATTGAATGATGGCTCTTGGATGCTCCACTCATGTTTGCCAGATCTGGGCCACAATTAACCCATAGCAATACCACATATCAGTCAGAATTTAACCAAATGAACCAGAACTAACCCTATTCTGGGCCACAGTTTGCTTTCATTCTGACCCAGATCCGGCCCACACCCGGCACTTACATCCGGACCACATACTGAATGGAATGATGGCTCTAGAGCGGTCTGGTCCTGTTTGTCAGATCTGGCCCACGAAAAAGCCAAAGCAATACTACATATCAGCCAAAATTCAACCAAATGAACCAGAACTGATCCTATTCTGGGCCACAGTTTGCTTTTATTCTGGCCCAGATCTGGCCTACACATTCATCCGGACCACATACGGAACTGAATGATGGCTCTAGGGTGGTCCGCTCCTGTTTGCCAGATCTGGGCCACGAATAAGCCAAAGCAATACCACATATCAGCCATATTACTACCCATGTCTGTCGGGTCAAAGAGCTATGGTTTGACCCCTATAATTCTCAAATGATCACTGTACTTTACCAAAAGTGACCTATCATAAATTTTAGGATAACAGTACCATACTTGCCACATCTTACATCAGCTGCTTTGAGCTCACACCATCTTTAGCCAGAGATACTCGCCCATATTTGCCATATCTAATCAGGGCCATTAGAGGCTCACAACCACATTAGCCAAACTGTGCCAAATATGTGCCAAAATGTACCCATATATAATAACTGGGCCACATTTGCACTAACACATGTAAGCCACTTTTGGTTTAGACCCAGATTACCCTTAAATGACTATGCCACATTTTTGCTAACTGTGGCCCACATTTGTCCTCCATCACTTAGGGCATATTTTCCATTTTGCCAAATCTTTGCCTTAAATGGCCCATATATAAATTGCAATCTTTGGCCCCCTTTTGCCATTGTACAGGTGGGCCACTTCAGGCTCACATTCATTTTGTCTGGGCGCCGAAAAAACTGCCTAAAGTGGCCCACATTCGTATGCTATCTGGGTACTCTAATATAGCTAATATTGCCCACAAAACATTGCACATTAGATGTGAATTTGATTAGAACTACAAACATGCACAAAAAGTTTTAACAAACTACAAATATGGCGGATGAGTGGGACTGAATGGTTAAGTGTAGAGGCTTTGGTAAAGATGTCTGAATTATTGTTCAATAATATCCAACCTATTGGAACATATATAATTCACATTTACATGTTATATTTCATCTGTGTTTGGTCATTCATTTCTGAATTCATAATTATGAAAACACCTGAGGAGATTTCATGACAAACCCATGATTAGCAGATTTATGTGCTGCTGCATCTCCAATATGGTTCTCCAATATATAACATATCAAAGGGATATTTCACCCAAAACTAATAAATGACTCATTATTTGCTCACCTTCAAGGGTTTCCAAACCTTTATGAGTTTCTTTCTTCATGTTGTACACAAAAGAAGATATTCTGAAGAAAGCTAAAAACCTGTAATCACTTACCTGCATGAAGAAACAAATACTATGGAAGTCAATCTTCCAGCTTTCTTCAAAATATCTTCTTTTATGTTCAACGGAATAAAGAAATTCATAAATATTTGAATCAACTGAAGGGTGAGTAAATGATAGTTTGGGTGAACTATCCCTTTAAATATGAAAGAAATGTAGATGACAAGATGCATGTTACTAACCAACAGCATAATGAGGAAAACAGTACATAATTTTAGGATGTACTGTATGTAGGTGAATTGAGATTCAACCTATGACCAAATCTTCATTACAGTGTTTAATGTTTCTAGTTTGGCGACAATTCTTTGAACTTTTTAACAAGCTTTTAACCAATAACCAATAAATAAAATGTTGGTCTCCTATGAGTATATAGTCTTCCAGGATGACAATGCCAAAGATTCATTGCACATTCATTTATTCAAATGGAAAAAGCCCTAATTTTCATACATGAATTGACCAGCAATTGACCTGATCTCCACTGAACATCTATTAGAAGAGTAGATTTTACAGAGTTGTTCTCTCAAGAATCAGATAGTGATTATCTTTAGCTTTAATTATGGCATCTATTTATCATGGCTTTTTTTTTTGCAATGTCACAAAGCTTACTTCCTTTAAGAGTTCTTTCATTTTTGGTCAGATCTTGTATTGATAAAGGGTGCCGCTCCACTCTCTGACCCTGAGGCGTCCGCTTTATGCTCCAACACAACTTCTTTCAATAGAGTTCAGGTCAACTGGTGGTCAAATCATGCGCCTTCTTTCACAGTTTGCGTCTGATGAATCTTTGCGTTGTCTTTCCAGAGTATGTCAATGGGATAAATCTTCTGACATGGCTGTTTAAAAATAAATGTACACACTGCATCCGTTAAGGTTAACAATTTATTGCTAGACAAATCGCGTTTGTAACGCCAACCTGATTTCACCAAGTAGGACAAGTTCCTGGATTGACATCTCACTTGATTTCGATCACGTGATTGAAATCACGCGATCGAAATTGGGCCCATTCATGCGGTTTTAGACTCAATCAGAATCGGACGCTACCTCCCAATCAGGACTCGAATATATATTCATTCATTCATTCATTTTCTTTCAGGTTAGTCCCGTTATTAATCAGGGGTCGCCACAGCGGAATGAACCGCCAACTTATCAGCAAATGTTTTACGCAGCGGATGCCCTTCCAGCTGCAACCCATCAATGGGAAACATCCATACACACTCGTTCACACACATACACTACGGTCAAGTTTAGCAGACCCAATGCACTTATATCACATGTCTTTGGACTTGTGGGGGAAACCGGAGCACCCTGAGGAAACTCACGCAAACACGGGGAGAACACGCAAACTCCACACAGAGCCGAGGCTCGAACCAGCGACCTTCACTGCACCACCGCGTCACCCATGAATATATATATATATATATATATATATATTATATATATATATATATATATATATATATATATATATATATATATATATATATGTGTGTACATACACAGTTGAAGTCAGAACTATTAGCCCCCCCCCCCCCCCCCTTAGAATTTTATTTATTTTTTTAAATATTTTCCAAATGATATTTAACAGAGCAAGGAAATTTTCACAGTATGTCTGATAGTATTTTTTCTTATTAGAAAGTCTTATTTGTTTTATTTCGGCTAGAATAAAAGCAGTTTTAATTTTTTTAAGAGCCATTTTAAGGTCAAAATTTTTAGCCCCTTTAAGCAAATTTTTTTTCGATAGTCCACAGAACAAACCATATATATACAATAACTTGCCTAATTACCTTAACCTGCCTAGTTAACCTAATTAACTTAGTTAAGCCTTTAAATGTCACTTTAAGCAGTATAGAAGTGTCCTGATAAATATCTAGTAAAATATTATTTACTGTCATCATGGCAAAGATAAAATAAATCAGTTATGAGAAATGAGTTATTAAAACTATTATGTTTAGAAATGTGTTAAAAAAAATTATCTCCGTGAAACAGAAATTGGGGAAAAAAATAAACAGGTGGTCTAATAATTCAGGGGGCTAATAATTCTGACTTCAACTGTATATTTATGTATGTATATTTTTTAACACATCTATAGTTATGCGGTGACACAGAGTAAGACCTCTTTCTTGACTTCTCACAGAAACAGCAACACATGCAGCATGACACCACTTTGTTGCAGAGACGCTATTGATTAAATATCAGCAAAGTAGAACACGGAAGCAGCTTGAAGCAGAAAGCGCGAGTATGTCTTTTGTCTGGAGGTATTATAAAGTTGATGAGGACAACATTGCCATAGCAAACTGTGAGATATCTAAACTTGGCATTGCCTGCTGGGTATTTTAAGTTGAGGTGTTATTTGTATTTATATTAGATTTCTCTTATATGTACTGTTTCACTAAAATCCAAAAGTGCAGAATTGATGTTATTTATTACTTGATTGTTCAATCTACATCACAGAAGTGTTCTGTTTCTTAACATAGTTGTTGAATGTTAAAATAAGTTGAAATAAATAAAAAATAAGGAACATCCTGGATCTGTTTCTTCGCTCTTCTTTATTCTTTTTTTATGTATTGTAGAAGTATCGGATCGGGTTTCGGTATCGGTAGATGACTCTGACTCAAGGGCAAAAAAATCTGATCGGGACATCTCTATTTGTAACGCCTCAAACAAACACATCATACAACTGATTTTATTTTAAACTGCAGAATTGTAATTGGTAGATAAATGATTTGGGGAAAATAAAGATCTAGATGTCTGTTTGCAGTTTCCTGGTTTTGAAATAAAATCTGTCTATTGCTTTTGTTTACATTGTATATACCATGGTATCAAGATTTAATTAGCTTATAAATATTAAGTTATCAATAATCAGTATATGCCTAAATTTGCATATTGGTTCATCCCTAAATGTCATGTACATCACAGCCCTGCTGAAACATCCAGCTTAAACCAGCTTGGGCTGGTTGGCTGGTTTTAGCTGGTTGACCAGCCTGGTTTTAGAGGGGTTTTGGCCATTTCCAGGCTGGTTTCCAGCCATTTCCAGCCTGGTCTTAGCTGGTCAAGCTGGAAAATGACCAGCAAAATCCAGCTAAAACCAGCTTGACCAGCCTGGTTTAAGCTGGACATAGTTGGTTTTGGCTGGTCAAGCTGGTTTTAGCTGGTCATTTTCCTGCCTGACCAGCTAAGACCAGGCTGGGAATGGCTGGAAATCAGCCTGGAAATGGCCAAAATCCCTCTAAAACCAGGCTGGTCAACCAGCTAAAACCAGCCAACCAGCCTAGCCATTAATTATTTTGGAAGAAAAAAGTATGCAAGTTTAAAGTCAGTATTTATAATTTTTAAAGAATTTTTCCTAATTCATATGAATATTTTAAACACTTTTAAACACTTTAGTCACTGTGTTGTACAGTACGAATTGACATAGCTTGGGTCGCTTTGGATCAGTTTGCATTTTAAAGTGGGAGGGAATATCACTATGGTTGTGAGCTCATTGTAAACGCAACATAAACAAACACTCAAGACAAACAAACCCACAAAACATGCAATGGATGCGAGTGGTTGCTGAGTTTAGTGAAAATCCAATGACAATGGTATTGTGATGCTGGTAGTGATGATTCTCTTAGTCCAATCAGTGATCAGTGTTGTGAATACATATTACAGTACAGCTTGCTTGGAACCTTACGGTGATAAAGCATGATGTACTAGGTACGAAACACATTGGAAAAGCCCCCAAAAGTGAGCCTAACTGAATTGCACTGTACAGTAAAAAGTGTCCTAGTGGAATGTGCACATCTAATTTCTGACTCTTATTGAAAGACTTGTTTAGTTCTTCAGAGATCCTCAGAAAAACACTAAAATTTATCCAAAGTCTGTCACATCATCTAACGACCCTGAGCGGATCATTGGCAAGGTTTACAAGTCAGTCCAGGCCACCTGTGAGAGGTTTATGTTAAGCTGTCCTGGGGTTTTCACAGCAGCTGAGGTGTTTCTCTGGAGGTAGTGGGTTAACCTGAAACGTGCCGCTGGACTGGTTTTAAGGGGCTACAGATGTCTGAATTCACTGAGATTTCACTGAGGGGAACTGTTTCATAGAGGAGGGAATCCTTTCCATTTATTTATATGCTTAATGGACTTAGCAGGCCTGAGTACCATAAATTGAAGTCTATATTTGAGCTATTACAAAAGCAGACTATACAGTATG
The DNA here is from genome assembly GCF_903798145.1 of Danio aesculapii. Lineage (NCBI taxonomy): Eukaryota > Metazoa > Chordata > Actinopteri > Cypriniformes > Danionidae > Danio > Danio aesculapii. Next base: position 9,949,100 of record NC_079444.1, on the reverse strand, counting down.
TGCAGGGTGCTCATAGATTTATCATGACAATGGTTCATATTAGGCTTGTAAATAAAATTCTACAATAAAACCTTTTGTCATGACACTCAGTCATGTCTATTTTTTGCTGCATTTTTTTAGCAGCACTGGTTCGGAAAGTATATTTTTCATTATTTTTCCAATAGGGATTTTTAAAAAGACTTATAAGCCATGTATGAAACCATGAGGTAAATCGCAATGTTGAAAATTTTAATATACAGCAAAAAAGTATATAAAAATTAGAAAAAAAGTAGTAGAAGTAGACTGTACTTTGCAAATGTCACAATTAAATGTAACTGTGCGTTCACACCGAAAGCAGCGAGAGCGTCAAAGTAGCTGGAAGTAATTCATTTTCAATGGGAGCCAGCGGTGATAGGAGTGGCGCTTCTTTGATGGTGTGGACATCGAGGAGAGTTGAAATGAGCTATGACGCGGTTCGGCAGCCATAGATATACAGGTCTACACTAGATATCGCATACGGACCCTGAGCATGCATCAATAGCGCCGCCACATTTGTACAGGGCTCCCAGGACAAAAGTCATTCAGCCACACTAGTTAAGACCAAAGCCAATGTGAAGATGCTGGACTTTAGCGCTGTGTACGGGTGTAGTAACGAGCAAACAAAGAAAACAAAGCATAAAGGCAGAACATTTTCATAGGTAAGATTTCATTTTTTATGTTTTTGTATGTTACGAACTTTTGTGCTAAACAAACAACGTTATTACTGATAATACAGTCACTGGATTCACCATAAGGCAAAGTAGCACCAACTTGCACTAAATACTCAGCTTATGCTAGTTTTGTTGAATAAAATAATCAAACAGATTATAAATGAAATATGACAACAAGATGCTGCGGTGCTAGAAACTTGTATTATTGTCAGATAAGTGAATGAGTAGTTCATAACGGAGATTCATTCACAAACAAATCGTTCCCGTTAGCATTAAAAGTGAAAGCAGAAGAGGGGCTTTGTTTCAGTACACGGATTAGATCAAATTTAACAGGGAGGGAGGATAATACATTTCCATGCACTCAAACACACGCTTTTTGTCTGTAATGTCTGTGCGATCACTTATCCATCAATGTAGAAAAGGGATGTAAAATTATAATTTTTGTCATCTAAAAAAACATTTGCATACTGACCACTGGGAAAACTCCCGATCATAGATATATGCATATATCTCTGGCTCTGGATGGCCAGTCCTCCACTGCATTTCAAAGGAGTGCTACCCTGTACTAAAATGTTTTGACGCATTCCTTCCAATAGACAACAACAGGGTTATACGACATCTAATGTAAATATCTATATTTGGCAGCAAGCAATCAGAATCTAGAAGTTCACCGCTTGAGAGGAGTCCAGAGAACACAGTCCTGTAAACTTTGCTTCTGACCACACTTGTTCCCAAGCGTTTGACTATTGCTGTCGCTGCTTCAGAATATTTCAGACATATGGACACATACTGTATAAGTAGAGCAAAGCCACACCACACCAAATTTTCATGCTAGAAAGCATGTTTTTAAGCGGGAATGTAACTGATTTGCTGGTATGCTGCAACGGCCCCTTTAAATACGAGATCAGTGTAGCGAATCTTGACGCTAACGCCGGCGAAGTTGTGAAGGCAGAAGTGTTGTAGCCAGGGTGGCCAGAGCGAAGTTTGATGCTCTCGCCGCCTTCAGTGTGAACGCACAGTAAAACTATACAGAGAATTTTCTAAAATTATTTAAAGTTGGTAAGTTTAATGCAAAATATACATACTGTATACATGCAAATATTTAAGTATTCTTGATTATGACATTCGCTGTGCTTCATGCGAGTGGGTGAAACTAAATATATATTTTGCCACACTGTGCTTATTACTGCTGATCCCTGATTGGTGTAATTTCTCCACAGCATCATGGGTAATGTAGCTTCCCCTAAACACATTTGTAAAACAATTAAGTCCATTTAAAGGGATAGTTCACCCAAAAATTACAATTTACTCACTATTTACTCTCCCTAAAGTGGTTGCAAACTGTTATGAATTTCTTTGTTCTGCTGTACTCAAAATAAGATATTTTGGAGAAAGCTAAAAGCATTTAACCATTGATTTCTATTCCAAAAAAAAAAAAAATACTATGGAATTCAATGATTAGAGGTTTTCAGCTTACTTTAAAATAAGAAAATCAAACAGGTTTGAAACAAGTAAAGGGTGAGAAATATAATGACAGAAATTTTGGTTGAACCGTCCCTTTAATGTGAACAGATTGGATGAATCAAAGCATCAAAACAATCAAATAACAACCTTAGAGTTCACAACAGGTCTGTCTTTAAATGTTTATTAAATATTATTATTATATGGAGAAAACGAATGGAGTTTTTACGTCTGAAAGCTGACTTTTGCACAAATACAAGAACGCAAACACCAATCATAATTCAGTATGTAAAGAAATTCTTGACAAAATTAAGTATTCAAATATTACAGTGACATCATTGTTGTTGGTTTGACTTTGAAATGCGAGCATTCTCAATTCAAACATTAAGGGAATACTATCCAACTTTCAAATCTGAAAGTTCATTAAAAATACTTTATATACCAAAACCGTAAGACTGAGCACATTTTGAGCTGTGTATAAATACTAAACGTACCACTTTCCCTCACTGTTCTCAAATTGCTGGACGGTGTATCCGAACATGTCCTCCACTGGTCCACTGAATGACATCTTGTTCTTCTCGTCCACATTGAAACATGACAGCCATGGCAGCAGCGCTATAAAGAAAAGTTGCAATAAATAAAACAACATAAACAAAACGTTTAGTCATTCATTTCATTTTAATCAATTCCAACAGTTTTTATTCAGTAACTGAGTTGATTTTGATTTGGGAGTCGAACTCTAAATTCAAATTTGGTCCATTGCCAAGATATTGCAATTATTCATTTGTTTATTGACCTAAATATTTATAATGAATTTGAAAGTACATCAATAAATAAACACTAAACTTTACATTTCCCATGTTTTTCTTTTTCTTTTTTGGTTTTTGTTTTGGGAGCGAGAGACACTGCTCCCACTTGACATGCCTAGTTGTGTGGGAATGAAACATGCAAATTCTACAGGGAGCAATACACGCATAGTAGGCCGAAAGAATTTCACAGAGCAATGCGGAGCAGCCTCCCTGACCTTCCGGGACAATGTCCTCTTCATGAAGACGACTGGAGTCTGCCTTTTAGTACTGTATATAAAAGGAGACCTAAATATAGTGTTTAAATGCTTCATTGTGCAGGGGCCACAGAAAGCCTTTTCACATGTTGTGTGCAACGGGATTCCAGACATGATTTATTCAATTCCAGGATTTGGAAGGGAATTGTGAAGATTAACAAATCACAGTGGTGTAGAAGAGGACGCTGGATCTGGGTGAGAAGACCAAGAGACAGAGAAAAACAGAGAAATTGTTGTATTTCCTTATAGGTCTGTTGGATGTCATATTCTGAGCTAATATTCAAGGCACATTGGAATCACTGCAAATGGAGGAAACCTCATGCGAATGCCCACTCAATAGTAATTACAATTTCCAGCCAAACATCCAAACCCAGTTTTCCGTTGAGTTTGAGGAGGATTTGTATGACTGTCTGAAAGACCAGACTGCAGACTATTTATACACACACACCACTCTGTGACAAGTCTACTTTGTAAAAACAAGATGAAGATGAAGGACATGTTGATTCGAGATGCCGATCCATGGGTCATTCTTGGCCTGAGGAACTGTGATTTTAGGTTTAGATAAGCAGACTGAATTTCCTCAGCAATCTGGACACAACCAATGTTTTTTTGTTGAAGATTAAGAGAAATTAAAAGGGTAATTCACCCCAAAATTAAAATTCCGTCATTATTTACTCACCCTTCACTTGTATGAAGCACAAAAGAAGATATTTTGAAGAAAGTTGAAAACCTGTAACCATTGACTTCCATAGTATTTGTTTTTCCAACTATGAAAGTCAATAACATTCTTCAAAATATTTTCTTTTGTGTTTAACAGAAGAAAGAAACTCTTGAGAGTGAGTAAATAATGAGTAAATATTTATTTTTGGGTGAGCTATCCCTTTAAGTAGGTGGAGAACAATTTAAAGCTGATAAAACATTGAGCTGAAGCTGATTTGAGAGTGGTTTGGAAAAGAAAGTACTGTTAGAAGAAGACAGCAGAATACGCCATAGACAAAAATACACTAAGGAAGAGCAACCACAATAAGAAGAAGATGAAAAAGAAGAGATATGCCAGACCATGGCTCTGTCTCATCCTGAGGAACGGCTGTTCTGTTTTGGGTCGGATTTGCAAGTTAGATAAACAGAAAGAATTTCCTCTGCAATCTACTGGCTCTGTAAACAAAGGCACCGAGAGCCAAAGGCACCCGGACAGCTGGTTTCCTCCATCTCCTCACAGACAAACAGCCCATCCTCTAAAGCGGGAGGACTGACTCCTCTCTTAATGAACTGGGTGTTTGTAATGTGTAACGAGAGGAAAAACCATGAGTTCCTGCTGAGGTTTAATACAGGACACACTTGGAGCTTGTGCTTCTCTTAGACTACAAATTATACACACACATCACTTCTGCAAACACACATAGCTCTAAAACCTTGGGAAAACATGGAAAGAGACGCCTTAAAAACATCCCTACACTCAAGTTCAGTCATTTCTGCTGGATTCCTGCTAATGGTCAATGGGATTGTTTCTTCCATTCTCTCAATAGACTTGATTGATTTCGACTCGTTACAGCTTGCTAGAGAAAATATTTGCTCAATTAGGTGATTCGGATGGCCACCAGCCAAAGAGGCCCTTTGCATTGATCACAAATGGGGAAGATGCCCAGACTCATGGATCATGGCTCTACTAGAGCATCATTTATAGTAAAGATGTATACTGGGTTTCTACTAGGGCTGGGCGATATGACCTATATCATTAATGATTAATTATGATATGATTATGATAATAATTAATTATGATATGATTAATTGAACACTTTACATCAATTTTAATTATTGAATAATTATTTTATTATTATTATTAACTTACTTATTAAGTGTTCTCCCTCATAGTTCATTCATTCATTCATTCATTTTCTTTTGGCTTAGTCCCTTTATTTATCCGGGGTCGCCACAGCGGAATGAACCGCCAACTTATCCAGCATATTTTTTACGCAGCGGATGCCCTTCCAGCTGCAACCCATCTCTGGGAAACATCCACACACATACTCATACACTACGGACAACTTAGCATACCCAATTCACCTGTACCACATGTCTTTGGGCTGTGGGGGAAACCGGAGCACCCGGAGGAAACCCACACGAACGCAGGGAGAACACATTAATAGTGTTTATTAATAGGCTATATTTCATTTATTGTTTCTGGACAGATGTTAAAATAGTCACATTAAAAACAATACAAAAATTATACAATGAATCAAGCAAAACTAAGAAGCACTAAAATGGTCATAGTTATTTAGTACTGTAGTAGTTGTGGACGTTAGTACTATAAATATGCTCAACTATTAATTGGGGACCTATTATGCAAAAATACTTTTATAAGGGGTTTAAACACAGTTTAAACGCATCAGTCTGTAAACATAACCAGCTTCTAATGGTAAAAATGTATTCATTTTATTTTTTCTAATCGCATTTCATAAAAACCGTCTGCAGAAACACTTTGATTGGCATTTTCACTTTGCACGTGGCATCCTAATTAGCATAGGATGCAAGTCTTGTTTTGAATCTGCCACTATACTGACACATAGGCATGTGTAGCTCTGCCCTCTTTTAAAATTAGCATAATCTCATTTGGATTTAAAGCGACAGCTAACAAAACTGCACAATTAGGATCAAAATTGCCCCTAAATGGGGCAGTTTCAAAGAGTTATTAAACATTATTTGTGGTGTATTTTGAACTCAAACTTCACATACACACTCAAGGGACATCAAATACATATTTTATAAAAAGGGGCATAATAAGTCCCCTTTTAAGGTGTGACATTTTAATTATTTGTGATATTAAAGTGATGCTGGCAGTTCATTCTGCTGTGGCAACCCCTTATAAACAAAAGAATAAGCTGAAGCGAGTGAGTGATGCTTGACGTCATTTTACAATAAATAAATAAATAAAAACAACTATTGTTACTAAAAATCTGTCAGGCTCCTAAATATTAATCACAGTGTCTGCATTTGTAGTAAAAATGTGGATGATACATGAGTGCTGGCCTTTGAATGGGTTTATGGGTGTTGGCCTTTGAATTGCTGAGCTTCCCGCTAAATACCAAATACACCAGAAACAAAGAGTCTTATTTACATGTGGTGCGCCAATATCTGACATATGAGAGACTTGCTTTCTCTTTTTTGCATATAAAAAAGAGAAAGCATTTATGGTGCATCATATTGCCACGCATATGAACAATGCACTTATTGCACTGTCAAACTCTCAAGCACTCAGTCTGTTCACATGCTTTAGTAAAAATGGTAAAGGGACTGTATTAATAGGATTTTTAAAAAAGGATAGGACTTTATTTTGATGGTCAATTTGAGTATTAGTAGACTGTCTGCTTTATCTATTGATTCTGCTCCTTCAACAGACATTTAACTGACTATGAGAAATTTTGCAAGTACATGTCAACTTACACTAAGCCTAACCCCACCCTAACCCCAATCTAACAGTCTACTTATAATGTAGTGAGAATTAGTTGGGATGTAGATGCAATGTAACTTAAATTCAACAAACGGACCATCAAAATAAAGTGTGACCAAAAAAAGATATAAATGCTATAAATTATTCATTTCTGTTTCGACGCCTTTTTCGATGAATCACCCAGCCCTAGTTTCCACCTCCTAAATATTTGAATCCAAATTGCTGAATCCATCCTATCCAAATACTGAATATTACTGTACACCCATGCAAACCACTTTTAAAATAATAGCATTTTCACTCTCCCAAAATAGCCAATTCATCTGGAAATCCCTATGTGTTACAAACTTTTTGTGGCTACAGCTGAACACATCTCTGTGTGAATGAGTCTTTAAGATGATGAAGACCAATAATATTACAAAGTAGATTATAAAAATTATAAAATGAGAAAACAAACCTGAACTAAAAAAGACCGTCTTAAAAGAAACTGTGGTGCTTTCTGAAATCAATCTCAAGTACAAACCATCAGTAGACACATCTGTTTCATCAATACTTAATTATTTAATTGTCCAACAACCGAACTCTGTTATGTATTAATTTACACCAAACACTATGAACAATCCATATTTCTGGAAAAGTATATTGTGCAATTCTGAGTGTGCTTTATGCAGGTGAGTGGGATGACAAACCACCCGAAGGGCACACTCTCACCTCTCTCTGGAGAAGAAAAAAAACTTAAGACTTGTCATAGCATTTATATGCTGCTCTCTGATGATTTGAAGTGCTTCTTTAATCCTCACTTGTAAGTTGCTTTGAATAAAAGCATCCACAAAATGAATAAATATAAATGTAACCTGCTGAAGCTCAAGACATATCTGAAGAACACAGCTTCAAGTTTAATTTTAGGGTCCAGATTTCCTGTAAGCCCCACATGAGCACCTGCTAAATGTTTGCACGGTTTGCACGTTCATACAGGACATCCTTTAAATAATGTGCAGGGGTAAAGTGTGAAAACCCCATACAAAAAAAAAACAATGTGCTGACAGCACTAAAACAACCGCACTGCGCATTTCAAGCTTTCAAAGTGACCTTTCAGACTGGATTCGTCTGGACGACATTTCACCATGACATCACAGATACATCATTAAAGTATTACCATCCCACCCAAATGTTTGTGGTAATATCCATGGAGATGAGACGAGAAACACATTTTCAATCTCTACAAGCTCTTTAAAGTGAGCTCCAAGCTTATATTGAAGACAAGGTCAAAGCAGGTTTGATAATGTGTCACATGACACTGCCAAAATGTGATTCATCGTATAAAGCTGTTAAAGATAAAGTCATCAAGTGCCGACGATGTGTTGGATTTATCTGTGCTAAGACTGTTAAATCAGGCCGTTTGGCAGAAGGAAAGCTACGTGATTGTGAGGAACGACGCCTGGATGGAGGACTCGTCTGGCTCGCACGAGCTCTTTCATGACGAAGCAGATCTCAAGATAATCAAGTAAATGTGTCCCGCTGCACAAACTCTCCTTGTCGTGCTCTTTCTTTCCTGGCTGATTGATCTGTCTGAGTTTTAGTATGGTGTACATAAGTTCTGACATGAACACGGCATGGGATACACTTCCTTATTAATAGACAAGAGAGAATGAAACTATGTAAATGCGAGTGGTATGTGGAACAAATTTGAGACGTCCTATTTGGCATGCAATTGAGAGAAAACGTGATATAAAAGTATTAGTAAAGCATAGACACAATGCACCGCTTGATGAGATACAAGACCTGTGAAGAGATGATGCTAACTATCGAGGACTTTGAGGACAACACATACGAACGGATGAAGAGATGATGCCAAACATCGAGAACTTCGAGGACAGCACATACCCTTAATACACAAATACACCTCATTGACACATGGACATCCTCTACAGTATATGCTATATAACAGCAGGGTAACTATGTTTATATATAATGACTTTAACTGTTACTAGTTAATTAGTAACTAATAAAGTTGAATTGAATCGGGTGGTGCAGTGGGTATCACGATTATCTCAAAGCAAGAAGGTCACTGGTTCGAGCCTCAGCTTGGTCAGTTGGAGTTTGCATGTTCTCGCCATGTTCGCATGGGTTTCCTCCGGGTGCATTGGTTTTCTCCACAAGTCCAAAGACATACGGTACAGGTGAATTGGGTAAGCTAGATTGTCAGTAGTGTATGTGTGTGAATGAGTGTGTATGGATGTTTCCCAGTGATGGGTTGCAGCTGGAAGGGCATCCGCTGTGTAAATATGCTGGATAAGTTGGCGGTTCATTCTGCTGTGGCAACCCCAGATTAATGAAGGGACTAAGTCGAAAAGAAAATGAATGAATTGAAAACATTTTACAAAATATTTTTTGAAAAAGTAAATATCGAAATATAGTGTCAAATGTGCATAACTAAGACCTAAAAGTCGGCAAAAACTAAAAAATCCTAAATGTGAATAAGGTGCATTTCCATTAAGTTGTTAGAGCAACTGCAGTATTGGTAACCTAGTAACCAACTTTAAACAAAGACAAGCATAATGGAATCTGCTTGCTAAGTGTGACGTCATGCGAAGCAGCTTCCGGGTCCAAGCGCTCTATCAAACTGTATGGGGAGGCTCATGAAATGGTAATAACAATCGCAATATATATGTCCATGCCTAATATCCGATGGGCAGAAATTGATTCATTTTTTTATAAATTGTTAAAATTTTGCTAGTTGTGATGCAGCAAGACCAGAAGTTGTTGTGTACTCCATGATTTTATATAAAATTAACTTTAATATGTGAAATGACTAAAAAGTGATCATAAACGAATGTTTTGTCAATTCAAATGAGTGACGGCTTGGACCCGGAAACAGTATTACATACGTCACCACTTAACAAGCGAATAATGTGGGTGTGATGTTTCCTATAGCAGAGTTTATTCAGCAAAAGCATTTCAATCTATCTAAAAGTTTAAAACCACCTCAAGTGGGTGTAAAAACTTATATTCGGAATTGAGCATTTTAATCATTCGTTTCTAATGCCATACTTCAAAATGTGCATTAACGCAGGGTGATGTAAACCTGCTATTGTAATTGAGTGTAATGGTCCAGACTTTGGTTTTAAATAAACATATATAAAATGGCAAATTAAATAATCAATATTTTTCTTGCCATGCCCAATTACATGTTGACTGTGTTATATTAAATAAAACATATAGAAATAATAGTGGGCTTTGGTTCCTGAATATTTCAGTTGTAAGAGGTCACTCGGTGCATGTAACAAGACCAATAATTCATTAAATCAATCCTAAAAAAGTGACAGTCTATAAAAAATCATGAAATAGTTTGAGAAATCATCAAAAGGCAGCCTGTGTACCATGTGGTGCTGCACTAAAGTGAGTTTACTGCTCTTAAATATTTGATGTTTTCACCTTATCGTGGTGTGGTAACCACATGTTATTCAGTGAATTCCAAAACACGTTTATTTTTAGATTTTTTTGGAAAGATGAGATTCTTTCTTATTTTTCAATGTAGGTGGCCCTCTGATCACCTGCAACTACTAGTGGTAGTTAAGTGAGGTAGTGGTTAGGTATTTAAATTGATTAAATTAATAAAAAACAATAAACAAGGAATACAATCTTTTTGAACAGGTATTTAATGATGTGTTATTTAAATTACCATTAGTTGAGGTCCTACACCCAAATTACTAAAGTGTTTTTATCTCTTTGCTCTGGGTGCTCTGGTTTTCCCCCACAGTTCAAATACAGGCACTATAGGTGATTTGGATTAACTAAATTGGCCATAGTGTATGAGTGTGTGTGTGAAATGCGAATGTGAGATTGTATGGGTGGGTTGCGGCTGGAAGGGCATACGCTTTGTAAAAAACATATGCCGGAATAGTTGGTTGTTCATTCTGCCATTGCTACCCCTGAAATATATGAAACTAAGCTGAAGGAAAATGTTTCACTTATGACATGTTTCAATACAATTCAGTATTTTAAGCCAAAATAAGTCTTTTTAGAATAAAATATAAAAATGTTCTACTGGTTAAAATGCTAAATTTGACAATTACTTAAATAGACCTAAACTTTATCATGTTGCCTAATAAACACTGCGCTCAAAAAAGCTGATTCATTTAGAAACGGAGCAAGTGACTATCTTTATAAATGAATAATTGATTCAAATGATTTGCTCAAAAAGATTCAGACATAAAACACAGCAATGTTGATGCACAAATGTTCTGCTTCTGATTAATTTCAATCCATTTTTGCTGGCAAAAAAACAACAACAACAACAAAAGAGACAGTATTGTGTGTAAAATTGAACGTAACTGATACTAACGTCTTGCTCGTTGAACTACTGTACAAAATATACTTGGAAAAACCAATGGTATCTGGATGCAGCCTTTATGATGCAAGTTGAGATTGCATCTCCCAGAGATGCAATGTCAGACACAATGCACTCAATGAAGCTAGTGACGTCAATGTGATGGGTTAGGTGATTCCATTCAAAAGTATTACATGCAGCTCAGATTGCATCTGCACCGAGTCTGCAGCCAGACCCCTCTTGGAAAAACAGCACTCTTACTTACACTCAATATACATGTAAAAAAAAATACAGGATTTTTTTAATAACTTAAATTATAGGCTCACTCTACCTATAACCACACAGAGATTGCTTTTGGATGGTCAAGATGGGTTTTTGGTAATGTCAGCTCGCACGTTGTTAAAAAAACAACGCAATAAACGCACACCCCGAAATGCAACCATACCCATAAATGTACCACGAAAAGGAAAATAATGACTTTAAACTGCGGTTTCAGCACATGTACCACCTTGTTAAGATATATTGTGAGTGGTTAGTAAATAAAATACTTTTCTCTTTCACTAAAATCCCACATTCGAGAGGGGCATTTCTCTTCAACCCCAGCCTAGTATCCTGTTCCAGAATAATCCGCCTTCAGATGTGTCCTCTGGAGGAGCGTGAAAACTTACGCCCACAGAATGACATAATGTCCCCCGCTGGTTCCAGAAGCACCAGCGGGAGAGAAAAGACCCCGATCAGGATCTGTCAAACGCCCACCTTCAACAAACACTCACACACCACACACACCCAAACGGCCACACGGAGCACAGATGGGCCAGGCCTCTAACATCACACAACCAATGTTTTGAGACTAAAAATACACACAGGAGGCCAAAGCGGGTCACTTCCTGCATCTCAACCCAAATAAATGACATGACCAGAGTATCGCTATCAGATTAAATGAGGAAACAGTTGAGTGGCTTTCACATAATATTAGAACCATATTTTTGTTTCGATTCAGTTACACGCTAACCATTATTTTTTTACAATTTATTTGTTTAATATAATTTGGATTTCTTTGTTTTTTATAATTATAATGGTAACACTTTATTTTGAAGGTCCATTTGAGTATTAGTAGACTGTCTGCGTAATATCTATTGATACTGCTGCTAAACAGACATTTAACTGACTATAAGAAACATTGTACATGTCAACTTACACTAACACTAACCCTAACCCCAACCACCAGTCTACTTATAATCTAATGAGAATTAGTTGGTATGTAGAAGCAATGTAACTTAAATTCAACCAACGGACCATCAAAATTAAGTGTGACTATTATAATTAATATTTATTTATTGTAATTAAAAAATATTTATACAACAGTTCAGTCTGGTTCTCAAATCTGACTGGCTGTCAATCTCTCTCTTTTTTATGTTGCAGTGCTGTATTTATACTATATGATTGTAGTGTGAGATGGGACTCTTTGTATAACCCTGAGTTACTTTTTGGTAGGCCATCTGTTTTCGTTACTGCAGACTAATTCAGTAAAAAGAAAGAAAGAAGAAATGACCGCATGTGTTTAGCAATTTTCCTTATCACAAACACAACAGTAATCTGGTGAGTTAGTGATTGTGTTGCTTTGGCTTTTTCGAGGTTAATTATTGTGATAATTTTTTGATTGCAACTAAGAAATGTCTCTAGACTGATGGCATTTCATGCCGTTCAGCCTTATAATCATAAATGTGAGCAAAATCACCTGTTTTGTCATCACTTTAGAAATTACGCTAGATAATCCTTTAAATACTAGCTCTAAAGTGATGTTGGTGAATTAATAACGGTTTCTGCTATTCTGACGTCAGCTGCAGATGTGAATGAATGGTGGAAAAAAGTAGTTCCTCATACAAAGGGTTTCCGTGTTTGATTTTCTTTTTTTCATACACGATTATGACGTCAAAATGTTGTATAAACGCAATATCACACTTATAGAAGTGCGATATGGCTGTATATCTTTACTGGTGGGAAACTAAGTCACTGATGGGACACAAGGCACGCCTCCCACCATTGCCGATATACAGCCATATCACACTGCTACTCGTGTGTTTTATCTATATATAGATAGATAGATAGATGGATGGATGGATGGATGGATGGATGGATGGATGGATGGATGGATGGATGGATGGATGGATGGATGGATGGATGGATAGATAGATAGATAGATAGATAGATAGATAGATAGATAGATAGATAGATAGATAGATAGATAGATAGATAGATAGATAGATAGATAGATAGATAGATTTTAAAACATTTTAAAATAAAGCATCATAAAGTTACTAATAATATGATTTGCAATGATGAGGCTATAGCAAATGCTTTTAATAGTTTTTTTATTGAGTTTGTTCAAGAACTGTCAAGTAATTTTAATTGCACTAAATTATGCCCTGAGGAACCAGATTACGTTTATCCAGACTCCTTTTAAATTAAAGAAGTATCTTGTGAAAAAGTCCAAAAAGTAATAGAAAATATGAGTAATTCTACGGCTAAGGATATTTTTAATTTTCACTCTGAATTAATTAAGAGATATAAACATTTTCGGTTGGAGCCAATTACATATTTAGGAAATGTATCGATACAAACAAAAACTTTCCCAGATAGTTGGAAGACAGCAATAGTTATACCGATTTATAAATCTGGCGATAAGGATGTTGCTTGTAACTATAGGCCTATTGCCATTGTACCTGTAGTGTCAAAAGTGCTGGAGAAAATTGTTGTGGAACAATTAATGGAGCATTTACACTCGAAACAGTTGCTTTATTCACAGCAGTTTGGCTTTAGATGGAAATATTCCACAGAAACAGCAAATTGTTATCTGCTTGAAAAAATAAAAGGGTCACTGGATAAAGGTAGTGTTGTTGGGCCAGTGATCCTGGACCTAAAGAAAGCCTTTGACATGGTTAATCACAGTATCTTACTAAATACATTAAGAGAGTTCAAAATGTCAGCATAAGTCTTACAATGGTTTGGGTCTTATTTGGGTGGGAGACAGCAATGTGTGAGGGTCAATGGGGTGAAGTCATCTGTGCGTCTGACAATATTGGAGTACCTCAAGGGTCTGTTCTTGGCCCATTGTTTACAATGTACATAAATGATCTTCCAGATTGCTGCCCAGGGGTTAACTGCCAGTTATATGCAGATGACACAGTATCTATGTGTCAGCTAAAACACCATGCCGGGCAGGTGAGCAACTGAACCAGGCTTTACAACATATTTCAAGATGGCTTGAGCTGTCTCATTTAACGTTGAATGTCAAGAAAACAGTTTCTATGTGCTTTTCTATAAGAAATAGGCCTGTACGGGATACATTTGAGGTGCTGATTAAAAATAAAGTTATTACAGAAGTGAATGAAGTATCTTGGCATAATTCTAGACATTCATTTAAAATTTGATAGTCATGTTAAAAATATGAGTAAGAAAGTTAAGCCAAGTCTAAACTCTTTTCGTTAAGGTTTTTAACATATTATACTGCAAAATTATACATGCACACAATGATATTCTCTCAGTTGACGTGTTTCATTACATCGTGGTCACAAGCCGCTTTAACTACATTGAAGCCTATTGACTCAATATTTAAACAAGCAGTTAAAATTATGGACTTAAAGCCTATGCGATGGCATTATTGTGAAGTTCCCCTTCATATGGGAACTTCTACGTGTGTCTGTTATTAAACAGACTTTTGGGAGTGCTTTAGACGACCAATCACATCTGAAGATAAGAAAACGGGCCAATGAAATGCCAATTGAATTGGCGGAGCTTAGCTCCACAGCTGAAACTGATGAGCCAATTAGGGCTATATCAGTCGGCTGCTGGAGCCAGCTCATCAGAATTGTTGCTTCAGACCCGATCTGAGACTGAAGAACCTTCTGCTGAGCTGACTTCCAACCTGAAAGAAAGCATTATTCTCACCAGTGCGAGGGAAGACGTTCTAGCGGCGGTCGAGCTGGGTTTCCCGTCCCCTTGGCGTTTCGCTGGTGACCTGAAAGAGCAGTTTGTTAAAAGAGCAGAATTCCCTAAGAGAGCACACGGTCGTGCAGCGCGTCTTTTTAAAGATGTCGTTTCGACCGTGCGTTTCTGGATGCGGTGGTTTCCTCTCCCCGGATGACAGGCACGAGTACTGCGTCACATGCTTGGGGGTCCAACATGTTGATGCGGTGCTCGCGGACAGTTCTTGCCCGCATTGCGATGGCTTGACTGTTGCGCAACTGAGGTCGCGGCGAGCTCTTTTATTAGGGCAAGTCACCCCTGCTGCTCCCCGCCAAGCGGTTAGCACTCGGGCAGGCCTGAGGGTTACAGTGGGGGCTAATCCGTCGCCTTCGGGCCCGCGGACCCCTCGCTCCTCGTCAGTGCGCTCTGTTTCTGCTTCGAGTGTTAGCGCTGGTCCATCCTCTGGGTTGGCCGCGCTCTCATTAGATGACACCGGGGACGTGATGTCCATCGCTGCATCGGAGGGCGGGCTGACATGCTCTGATGAAGATCCGGACCCCCTGCCACCCTCCGGGGTTGTCAGTGAGGTTTCGGATCTGGAGTCGGACATGTTAGCCGTGTTATTCCGGGCTGCTTCGGCCGTGGGACTGGAGATGGCTTGTCCCCCAGAACCGCGGCCGGACCGCTTAGATGGGTGTTACGTGGGGGTGAAGAAGGCGAAGCCTTCTAGACCCCCCGTCCCCTTCTTCCCGGAGGTACACAGAGAGCTCACGCAGGCATGGAGGGCACCTTTTTCTGCCCGGTCCTCGTGCGCTCCCGCTCTCACCTCCCTCGATGACGGAGCGGCCAGGGGTTATGAGGCGATTCCCCAGGTGGAGCGTGCCATCGCGGTCAATCTCTGTCCGCAGAGCCACTCCACTTGGAGAGGTCCACCCAAACTCCCTTCCAAAGCGTGCAGGTTATCTGAGTCTCTCACGGCCAGAGCCTACACTGCTGCGGGCCAGGCCGCCTCCGCTCTGCATGCTATGGCCACCTATCAACGCTACCAAGCCGAGAAGCTGGCCGAGATGCAGGAGGGCGGTTCTTCCCCGGGCTTGCTGCATGAGCTCCGCACGGCAACCGATTATGCTCTCATGACCACCAAATCGGCTGCTCGTGCCCTGGGGAAGACGATGGCCACATTAGTGGTCCAGGAACGCCACCTCTGGCTGAGCTTGGCTGATATGAGAGATGTTGACAAAGCTCGCTTTCTTAACGCTCCCATATCCCAGGCTGGCCTGTTCGGCGACACCGTTGGGGAGTTCACCCAGGAATTCTCCGCGGTGAAAGAGCAGTCCAAGGCGATGGGTGAGGTCATCCATCAGCGGGCTCGGAAAACTGCTCCTCCCGCTGCCCCTTCCGCTGCGGCTGCTCCTCGCCGAGGGCGTCCACCCGCGGCTTCAACATCTGCTCCGCTTCCGCTGCCCGCTCCACCGGCCAAGCGGCAACGCCGAGCCTCCCGCGGGACTATGACGCCCCCGCCCCAGGGCGCCGTTAAGTCCGGTAAGCGGACCGCGAAGCGACCCTGAGACGGGCCATCCGGAGAAGAGGGGACCTGCTCTTTCCTCGGTGGGGGGCCGAGGATCATCACATCAGTCCATAACAACGACTTTAAACTCATCGCTGCCGGCCTCCGGGCTGGCGGCAACCAAATTGTCAATAAAAGAGCAGTTTCCTCTCTCTCCGGATGTGCAAACCCGAGCACTGCCAGTCTGGGACGCTCTGCCTTCCAGCTCGCAGCGCCGGGACCCTTCGCCTCAGGCCCTCAGAGTGCAGCAGGACGGACTCCTTTCTCTCACTCTGGCCTCACCGCGGGATCCAGGGAGGAAGGTAAGAGAAATTCTCTTATTTTCAGCTCATTCTCGGGACGCACCGCTTTCCGGGATGAGCACTCCCATCCCGAGCTGCCCCTCCGCTGGCACGTCAGCGATCGCTCCGATGGTGCCATTAGCGCGCGCTCTGCCGGCCTGGTTAGCGCTGCCCAGCGCGTCGCGGTGGCTCATACGGACGGTCAGACTCGGCTATGCGATTCAGTTTGCTATTCGCCCTCCCAAGTTCACGGGTGTACTTTTTACGAGGGTTATCCCCGAGAGCGCCCCTGTCTTGCGAGAGGAGATTGCTGTCCTCCTGGCGAAGGATGCAATCGAGCAGGTCCCTCCAGCCGAGATGAAGTCCGGGTTTTACAGCCCGTATTTCATCGTGCCCAAAAAGAGCGGGGGGTTAAGACCAATCCTAGATCTGCGCAGACTGAACTGTCATTTACACAAAATGCCTTTCAGAATGCTCACGCAGAAACGCTTGCTTCAGAGCGTCCGTCCTCAGGATTGGTTTGCAGCCATAGACCTGAAGGACGCGTATTTTCACGTCTCTATTCTTCCACGCCACCGCCCTTTTCTCCGGTTTGCGTTCGAAGGACGAGCGTGGCAGTACAAAGTCCTCCCCTTCGGGCTCTCTCTGTCTCCGCGGGTTTTCACCAAGCTCGCGGAGGGTGCTCTAGCGCCCTTGCGGCTCGCGGGTATCCGCATACTCAACTATCTCGACGACTGGCTCATTCTAGCCTCCTCTCGCGATCAGTTGATTATGCACAGAGACAAAGTGCTTCGGCACCTCGACCAGTTGGGGTTTCAGGTCAACCGAGAGAAGAGCAAACTCTGCCCTGCGCAGAGGATCTCTTATCTCGGGCTGGAGCTGGATTCGATCACCATGGTTGCGCGCCTCTCCGAGGAGCGCGCCAGGCTAATGCTTTCCTGTGTAAACGAGCTCCACAGGAAGATAGTGGTCCCGCTGAAATGTTTTCAGAGGCTCCTGGGGCATATGGCATCCGCAGCCGCGGTCACGCCGCTCGGTTTGCTTCATATGAGACCACTTCAGCGTTGGCTTCGCGATCGAGTCCCCAGACGGGCATGGCGCGCGGGTACGCACCGGGTGCACATCACTCCGCTGTGTCTCCGCACCCTCAGCCCCTGGACGGATCTGGCTTTTCTACGGGCCGGAGTGCCCCTAGGGCTAGTATCCAGGCATGTTGTCGTAACGACAGATGCCTCCAGCACAGGCTGGGGGGCCGTGTGCAACGAGCAAGCAGCCGCGGGTTCGTGGTCCGGACCCCGCCTGCTTTGGCATATCAACTGCCTGGAGCTGTTGGCAGTGTATCTGGCTCTCCGCCGCTTTTTTCCGGTGTTGGAGCAGAAACACGTGCTGGTCAGGACGGACAGCATGGCGACGGTGGCTTATATCAACCGTATGGGGGGTATACGCTCTCGCCGCATGTCTCAGCTCGCTCGCCGTCTGCTCCTTTGGAGTCACACGCGGCTGAAATCGCTGCGTGCCATTCACATCCCGGGCGAGCTCAACCGTGCAGCCGATGCGCTCTCACGGCAGCTAGTGTTCCGAGGAGAGTGGAGACTCCACCCCGATTCGGTCCAGCTGATATGGGCGCGCTTCGGGGAAGCCCAGATCGATCTGTTTGCTTCCGCCGAGAACGCACATTGCCAGCTGTTTTATTCCCTGACCGAGGCCCCCCTCGGCACGGATGCACTGGCTCACAGCTGGCCATCGGGCACGCGCAAATATGCGTTTCCCCCAGTGAGCCTAATCGCACAAACTTTGTGCAAAGTCAGGGAGGACGAGGAGCAGGTCTTGTTTGTTGCGCCCCTCTGGCCCAACCGGACCTGGGTTTCGGAGCTCACTCTCCTCGCGGCGGCCCCTCCTTGGCGCATTCCCCTAAGGGAGGACCTCCTCTCTCAGGGACGGGGCACCATCTGGCACCCACGCCCAGATCTTTGGAACCTCCACGTGTGGTCCATAGACGGAGCGCGGAAGACTTAGGTGACTTACCCCCCGCGGTACTTAACACCATCACTCAGGCTAGAGCACCCTCTACGAGGCATGCCTACGCCCTGAAGTGGAGTCTATTCTCTGAGTGGTGCGCTTCTCGCCGAGAAGACCCCCGAACTTGCCAGATTAGCATTGTGTTATCCTTCCTTCAGGATAAGCTGGAGCGTAGGCTGTCACCCTCCACACTGAAGGTTTACGTGGCTGCAATCTCCGCTCATCATGACGCGGTGGATGGCAACACGCTCGGGAAGCATGATCTAATCATCCGATTCCTCAGAGGCGCGCGACGATTAAATCCGTCCCGCCCCCCTCTCATGCCCTCTTGGGACCTCTCTATAGTCCTGGCGGGTCTGCAGAGAGATCCGTTCGAGCCACTCGATTCGGTATCCCTTAGATTTCTGTCATTTAAGACAGCTCTGCTGATCGCATTGGCGTCATTCAAGAGAGTTGGGGATCTGGAGGCATTTTCGGTCAGCGAATCGTGCCTTGAATTCGGGCCGGGTTACTCTCACGTTGTCCTGAGACCCCGACCTGGCTATGTGCCCAAGGTTCCTACCACCCCATTTAGAGATCAGGTGGTGAACCTGCAAGCGCTGCCTGCGGAGGAGGCAGGCTCAGCCCATTCACTGCTTTGTCCCGTTCGCGCTTTGCGCCTTTACGTGGAACGAACGCAAAATGTAAGATCATGTGAACAGCTCTTTATCTGTTATGGTGGCCGGCAGAAGGGAAGTGCCGTGTCAAAACAGAGGTTGGCCCACTGGTTAGTTGATGCCATCGCCCTCGCTTATCAATGCCAGGGCGAGCCGCGCCCTCCTAACGTGAGAGCGCACTCCACTAGAGGTGTCGGTTCCTCATGGGCGTTAGCACGCGGCGCCTCTCTCACAGATATCTGCAGAGCTGCGGGTTGGGCGACACCTAACACATTTGCGAGGTTCTATAACCTCCGAGTGGAGCCAGTTTTTTCCCGGTTATTGGGTAATCCCAATCAATCGGGGGGGAATTAAGCTCGGTGTCACAAACGCTTGCTGCGCCAGGCTCCCTAAACCGGAGATGCGTGCGCTTTTTCCTATTCTACTAGTAAGTTTCCCTTCCCAGGCGAACCCTAGAGAATTCCTCCGAGGCCCCCAGCATCGACTCAGCGGAGGAGTCGAGTGCATGGCTCAGTGTGCGGTTGGTATGCCCATTAGGTCTACACGCATATTGAGGATCGGTGCCAGCTATGTGCATCCCCATTGGTGATGTCATATGCATTATTACCACGGTGTGTTCCCCCTTATTAGGCGGTCCCGTGTCTTCCCTAAACCGCTAACCAGCTTATCATATGTAGCACTCCCCCTCATTAGGGCTAGTCCATATGTCTCCTTACCATCAGGTCTCCCCTTTAGGGTAGCAGGTGGTCTCCGCTGCGTCCTCCCCCTTCGGGGACTGGCACGCTTTCCCAACGTACTGTCGTATTTCCAAAATCCCTAGTCTATATTAGCTAGGTAAAAGCACACTTACGACCCCTGATTTAAAACTTTTATTCCCATGTAATGGTAATATGTTGGGCCTAGGGGACGTTGGAAGGTTGCGCTCTTGGTGATGTCAGTGCGCTCACGCTTTGGCTTGGCAAACTACACATCAGGGACGCGACAGGCTTAGCTGCTGTGGCGCTTTCCATACAGTCTCCCAAAAGTCTGTTTAATAACAGACACACGTAGAAGTTCCCATATGAAGGGGAACGTCCTGGTTACGTACGTAACCCACGTTCCCCGAATAGGGAACGGAGACGTGTGTCTCCACTGCCACAGCACCTGAGTCTCCAGCTGGGAGCTGAGCGATCGGCTCTTCAGCAGGCAAATTCTGATGAGCTGGCTCCAGCAGCCGACTGATATAGCCCTAATTGGCTCATCAGTTTCAGCTGTGGAGCTAAGCTCCGCCAATTCAATTGGCATTTCATTGGCCCGTTTTCTTATCTTCAGATGTGATTGGTCGTCTAAAGCACTCCCAAAAGTCTGTTTAATAACAGACACACGTCTCCGTTCCCTATTCGGGGAACGTGGGTTACGTACGTAACCAGGACGTTTTATGTAAGCATAGCCTGTTTAGTTTTGATAGTTTTATTAAATTTAATTATTTAAATTGTTTTTTTAAATGTTTAAATAATCATGTTCCAATCCTGTTTTCTGATTTAATCAGTAGACATCAAACCTCTCACTGAGTCACATGGGCAACTGCTAATGGTGACTGTCGAGTGCCAAAGTGTAAGACCTCATTTGGTCAATCTGTCTTCTCTGTAAAGTGAGCCAAACTGTGGAATGATTTACCTGTTAGTTTAAAATCAGAAAGTAATCTAAATATTTTTAGTAGTGTTCTTGAAAGACTTGAACAGACTTTAAATGTGTCCTGGTCATTAATACACAGTAAAGTGATGACATCAGAATACAACTATTCATAGATCTGATGTTGAATTATTATGTTTGAGACATTTGCTTGTCATTTGGCATTAACAACATCATTAGATAATTTTTTTTCTACTTGTGAAATCCAACATTTGTCATTATCAGATTCCCTCTTGCATTATATTCAACATTACATAGGCTAGAGTAGTTATACTGACACTGTTAAACATTTATTTTCATGCACAACTCTTTGTATTCGCTATGAAAGAAAAACATTAAATGCTGGTCGCAATCATAACTCTAAAATGCGATTTGATCATTTAAATAATGTGCGGGCTTTCGGTTTCAGTCGAATTTCGGTCGAATCTGGGTCGAATCAAGATCTTTTTTCGATTAATCGTGCAGCTCTTATAGTACTTATTTAACACAACAAATAGGTGTTTTAGCAATTACTGCAAATTAGGTCAAATCACCAGAGCTGTCCTCCTTCCAGAAGCAAAGAGTTTAGTCTGTATCTGCAGCTTGAGCACAAAATGAAACATCCCCGATGGCTAAAATCACAGTCTGTCACATGTGTAAATGCGGCTCTGGAAACAGTTAGTCTGTTCTGCTGTCCCGCTGGAGGGGAGTTTGATTCTCCTCAGTGGACATTATCCAGATCACTTCCTGAAGCTGAGCTAAACGCCAGCGTTTCCCAAGACTGCAGATCTCCACACAGCTGAAATTAAAACAACCCTCCATCTTCCGCATCCACTGACTGATGTCTCTCAGCTGTTTTAAGCAAAGCTTGTTCAGTTATCCCGCATGGTACTTGATTCATGCGATTTTGGGGATGAAGCCTCTGTTGAGGGCAAAGGTCAAGCTAAACATTATGGTGAGATGGTGGAAAAAAGAAGCTGCAGTGTTTTATGTACTGCTAGAAAGTGGACTGTAATTGTAAGGTGCTGTATGTACAAAACAGGCTCAGTGGGAAAATGTGCCCAGAGATAATTTTTTTTAAATGAGAAATATGGGTTTGCAGGTACATATGGCTGCATTTTGTGTGTAAAATGAACCACATGGGGTTTGTTTATCTCCGTATGGACGGCTTTTCTGGAGTGACTGGTTTTGCTCTGTAGCTCACCGTGAATGGTTTTAGACTTGGGAGGCAGAGCAGAATAGGGTCTGAGTCAAGTGAAGGACGGTTTCAGAAACCAGGTAAAATGAAACCCAAAATAAGCAACATGAGGTCTTACGTGGTCATGATGGCTTTTCTCTTCTAGTTTGCTTTTGAAAACACTATCGGTTGGGTTTAGAGAAGGAGCGAGTGGGTAAGTACTGTAGATACCAAACTGTTATATTATGCATGAAAAGGCGACCGGCTTTTCTCATGGTCATAGTGTCGGGTGGAAGAAGATGAGGCGAGGACCCAAGTGCGGGAAATTAAGGATTTATTTTGAAAAAAGCAAAACAAAACAACTCAAACCTCCTCGTGGGGAAAAAATCAAATATACACTCGACTAGACTTAACTCAACTAGGTCCTGGGCATGACACAGGGATTTGATGATGTCCGGCAACTGTTGTAGACAAGACATTCACGGACATCAAACAACGGACAAATTAAATCAGACAAACAATGGACCAGCACAGGACAGAGCATACTAGGAGAATAGATATGGAAGACAAACCAATGAACAGACAGCCAGAGAGGTGAAAATAATTATAAACAGGATAACAAAGTGGGTATGACAAGACACTAGACAAAAGAGTACATGGTTCAAACACCACAACACAAGCCATGTGCTCACATACAAACAGGACTAGAACATGCAGCCAATGAGAGAACTCATTAACCACGTGTTCACAAAACACAACACTAAAGCACGCGGCCACAATGTAAATACAGAGCAACATGCCTGGACAGCACCAACATAAACAGAAAGCAACACTTGAGCGCACAATGAACGAAAACACTCCACCATGCGCTCACACATGCAATGTGCATGTTTCATCTCAGCGCCATCCTAAACTGAAACCAACTAGATTGAGGCGCTGAGAATGAAACTGCATGCTGCAGACAGAACAAACACAAACACGAGAGCAAGCCATCTACAAACAGACAAAGAGAATGTCATATCTATGTCTGTTCTAGTCGCAGATTTTGGAATTGTACCCTCGTAAAATTACGAGTACGTTCGGTTTTCCTTTCCGTTTTTATTATTACAGATGCGTGAAATTTTTACGCATGAAATTTATGGCAGCGATATTATTTCATAACTGAGCCTCCTCTGGGACATGCATGTGTGTGCTTGCTACTAAGACACGAACGCGCAGCTCACTCAAGACCATGCATTCACAACAACGACAAAAGACACAGACCAAGACACAATAAGAGCCCGGCCCAGGAAAACTCGCCGAGCCGAGCACAACATATAAGACAAGACAGGACTAGTGTCTGGATTCTGCCACTAAAACAAGATGTCCTGTTTGTTAATTCACAGTAAAATTATGACATCAGAATATAACTATTCATAATTCTGAAGTTGATTTATTTTGTTTAAGACATGTGCTTGTCATCTGTCATTGACAACATAATTAGAGCATTATATTTCCATTAATGTAGGCTAGGGTTGTTATACTGATAGTAAACATTTATTTTCATCCACAACACTATGTGTTCGCTATGAAAGAAAAAATATATCAAATGCTCGTAATCATAGCTGTAAAATGCGATATGATCATTTAAATGATGTGCGCACAGGTTTCAATTTCACTTCCAAGTGCGGCTCATGGCTGCTGTCACTGTGAGAAAAAAACACATACATGCAAATCAAACCTCCTGCACGGCCCTCAAACAATCGCTCTGTTCAACAAACTGAATGTTATTTACAACTTTATTACCTGTTATTCACAGCCTCGGTAGTAAACAAACAGCTGACGGTCAGCTCACGTGCGATTTCGCGACCGTGAATACATCATTATATGAAGACAGAAATGTCATTTTTAGGTGAATTATACCTAGGCCCACACGGAATCTGCGCGTGCAGAATTCCGCAGACTTTTAGCCTATCATTATTTCTGTTTATTTACTTCTGTAAATGTGTATAAATCTATATTTGTTCAGTTTTTAAATTAATTACAGTAATATTATTGACTAATGTGAAAATGTTCATATGATTTATGTACAATGCAGTTTGTAAAGTAATATTTTCTGTCTTTTAGTAGATATATGAGAGATTTGCTTTGTTTACCAAATACAGTGAATCTAATTAAATTCGCATTTTAAACATTAAATACAAGTTAAAAAGATATTATTTTTTAATGTATATATTAAGTTTTTAGTTATGATACACCCCAAAATAATTCCGCAGAAATCCGCAGATTTTTAGTGAAATTCTCAGCAGAAATAGCAAAAAATGTCAGCAGATTCCGTCTGGCTCTAATTATACCTTATAAATACAGTTTTTGACACTTTTAACACCATTTGAAGGTTTCAATGTTGCTGTTAAGACTTGTGCAACTGCCTTGCTTCTCTCCTGACCTTGAAAATATAATTGGCTGACTCGTAGAAAAGCTGGATTAAGATCGTGTGTAGGGTCGAATTGAGATCGTGATCTTTTTTCGATTAATCATGCAGCCCTACTGGGCACATTTTCCAATAAGCATGGGTTGTGTAAGTAATTTACTTTTGTAAAGTACAAAAATACCATAATATGTTTTCAGATATTTAAGAAATGTGCAAAATGAACATACTTGTTTTTCTGAAAAACAATGCTAAAGTTAGTTACTCTCCTTTTAAAACGTGCCTTCTGAATGTTTTCTCCATTCTGAATGTCTTTGTTTAGCCCTTTGAAATACTCTTCAAAAATACTCTTGCTCTATTAAACATCACACGCATGGTAAATACTTAAAATATAATAAAAATGTAAAAATTTTAATAAATTAAATAAAAAATCTGATATTTTTGTCTTCAACTGTATAATCAGGCAAAATATAGATGTAAATAAGTGAAGATTTGATACTCAATGCTGGGAAAAAACTCATTCAGAAAAAAAAATGCTTTAAAATGCTGTATGTACTGTAACTGAAATCTACAGAATCAAATGTATTAAGTGCGATAAAAGAAAGACTTGAACATGTATTTTGGATGCTTTACAATAGACTGAAAGAAAAAAAATCCCCAAATTGACTTGACTCTACAGTATGACCTTAAAATACCAGTATGGTACATGCACACACGATGCTTCAGATGTTATTCTACATGTAGCAGAAATTTTAATGGCCAGGAAAGTTTATGTCTGGTGTTTCTCTGAAGTTTGATAAAACAGGAGCTCTGTGTTGTTGAGCAGCACATCAGCTTGCGATATTGGCTTAAAAATGTGCTTTTCTATCTCTGGAAGCAATATGTTATTTGCTCTTGTGCTAAAGTGTAGATAATGCAATCATTTTAGAAGCTTTCTTGCCCTTTCCTCACAAATACCCTTTAAAGTTCATTCACATGACAGATAAAAACAGGCTCATGAAGACAAACATTGTTCACTTTCTAATGCAGCTGTCTTGCTCTCAAATACAGCCCTCTAAATATTGTTTTAGCTGTATGTTATATACAATTACAAATTTATGACAACATTGTCCCAATATTTAAGTGGCAATAAGTAACTGGAAAAACAGTAGTTGGATAGGATTGGTCTTTTTATACAGTTCAATAAACGATACATTCATATTGAGTTACCTACATTTTAAACAGTTTGATTTATTTTGTATGATTTTGTTCTGCCAAGCGAAATTGTTCTGAAAAAAAAAGTGATCTACAGGCGATGTTCTCAAGTGAATGAGTGGATTTAAACAGATCGATTGAATGAACGACTTACTGACTTGTTAATATATTCACTTGTTTCATTCCAGAATGAATCTAAATTTGATTAAACCAGCTGAATGAATGATTCAATTACTCATTCCTAGGTATCGTCACTTGCATTCCAAAATAAGTAGTGACTTGTTTCACTTGAATTAGTAGTTTTGAACAAATTAGTTGAAGGGATCATTCAATAAAACATTCACAAATACAGTCAAATGTAATATTGATAATTTAATCAGTGGTTTTGAACGAATCAGTGATATGAATGATTATTAGGGCGTACTCACACTATAGGCACAGTTGCCTTGAACTGTGCTGAAGCGTGTCCCCTCTTCCCCCTCCCCCGACAGCCTGCACTCACACTGCATTTTACCTTTCGAGCCCGAGCACGCTTACGTCATCAATAATGTGACTGTTCAGTTTAACAGGAAGAGAAGCTCTCGCTCAGCACAGTGAACGCTGCTTTAGTTATATCATTTTGTATTATTTTCAGTCGTTTGGGATGCAGTGACACTAATTTTGCCGAACAGATCCACCACTTTTGATGCTCATAAATGATCATAAAAAACTCATCGTGCTGCACGTATTAGAAGGTTTGCTGAAGGTGGCAGCTGTCGTGCAGTGGGGGGTTTGCATCTTTTTTTTTTATAATTATTTTTTTCAGGGTTTTTCACCTTTATTTGATAGGACAGTTGAGAGTATTGACAGGAAAGCATGGGGAGCAGAGAGAGGGGAAGGATCGGCATAGGACCGCAAGGCAGAATCAAACTCAGGTTGCCATGAGTATCGGAGTGCATGTGTCGGCGCACTAACCACTACACCACTGGCGTCAACGGGGGTTTGCATCTTTAATAAACTATGACAGTTCATGTTCATTGAAAAGTAAGAATGATTAATAAATCCATATGAAACAGTCCCTTAAAAGAGACGTTGTGTCTTCATTTTCACGCTCAGGCACGATTTGTACCAAAGCCCAACCAAACCATGCTCTAGCACACCTCTTCCAACCAGGCCAGGGCCAGACAACTGAACTGCGCCTGGGCCCAATTTGGAGCAGTTTACTCACTTCATTCGCTCGTCAAAAATTCACTTCACAACAGACGCAGATTCGCGTCATGGGCAGGGCTTCTGTCTGCCCGGTGACTCTAGCATAATTGCTAAATGGCTGACATGGATTTTATTGAGAGAACAGCTGTGTTTATGTGCTTTAGGTAAACTGAAAAACAGTGTTGATTCATTTGGAGGCATGCCTGAGTCCACTAGATCCATTCTGAAGTGCACCTCTGTGAGCTCATAAACACCTCTAGAAAATATACCTGGATGATGGAAGCTTTCAGCAATGCTTCAGACTGAGCCAAGCCTAGTTTGATGAACTGTTGTCCGGTGTCGGCAGGAGGATTTCTCCCCGGGACACCAACAACAGGCACTTTGTCCTAATCACTACCCTACAAGAGCAAGCTACTGATTGGTTAACATGGCACGAATGTCCAATTAAGTCAATCGCGCAACACGCTCAAATCTGATTCAAAAGCAGATTCATTCGCGCATATCGCACCTCAGGATGTCTATTCGCCTCTTTGCATTGACTTAACATGTAAATCACTCGCACATCACACTTCTTCCACGTCTGGTGTGAACGCAGCATTAGATTCAGTCAGAGAGATAGTAAGTTGTATCATTATTAAATGAATCAGCAGTTTTGAACAAATCAGTTGAATGAATGGTTCAATGACTCATTTATGAAGACAGTCACGTTTCCCATTTCAAGAGTTCCCACTTAGATATGCTTGCTGTTTAAAGCAGGTTTGCCATGCTGTCCCGGGAGAGAACCCTGAGCTCGGAGATATTTGAGCCCAGGGCTCCCGCCCAGTCAATAGGCATATCAGGAGATCCGAGATCAGGTAGGTCTCGAGAGCTTCCCCTTTAGAAAAAGGAGGAAAAGGAGGAGATGGGGTGGAAGGGGGGTTCTTCCAAATGAAGATAGAGCAGTAGGAAGAAAATGATCCATTTATAGTAAACTAGGATCGCCCTGATTGGATTATTACTGATAACAGATGAGCGGCCAGTCATGCTCAATCGTATCACGTGCTCTACTCGTAATTAGTTTATGAAACTTCACTCATTCCTGTATAAATTCACCTTTTCTACAAATGAATGAATGTTGAATGAACGATTCACTGATAAAACAACTTGTCAATACAGTCATTTATTTTTAGTTCCAGAATGATTGGATTAAACCAGCAGACTCATTCGTAAGTGCAGTTGCTTGATTCATTACTGTTTTCGTTAATATTAATCAGTGGATTAGAAAAAATTGTTTTTTCAGTGTGTCATTTGTATAATCAGTATCATTACTAAATACATTTTTGAAATTTGTACAAACTGATTGATTGAATGAATAGTTTAGCCTCTCATTGATAATACAGGGACTTGTTTCACTTGAATCAGTAGTTTTAAACAAATTAGTTGAATGAACGATTCAGTGACTCATTCAAAAACACAGTCATATAGCTTTATTAAATGAATCTAGTTTTGCACAAATAGGATAAATGGATGATTTAAAGATTCACTCATAAAGACAGAAATTTGTATGGCTATTAAATGATGATTCAATGACTCATTTATAAACACAGTCATCTTTTCCTTCCTAATTTACCTTGGCTGTTCCTCAATATGCGTTCTTTAGTGGTCTTGCGTCCTCGTGTTCTCGTGTAACGTCATCATCAGCTGCCAAAGTTCAGTTCCAATACTCAAGACCGCAAGAACAAAGGACGCATGAAACTTCCCGGATGTGTTCTTGATTTCGAGGACACATCGATGCAAACTTGAGCACAGAATTTGCTCTAGAAGTCTCAGAAGTCATTGCGACTGGAGGTGGGAAGCGCAGCATTTTGTTTAGATTTATTATTAAAGTTCAGAGATATCACTTATTTATCTCAGGAGTTTCCCTAAATGAAACGATGAATATAAACATTACCATGAACATCTTAATAAAGGAATAAACACATTAATGGTGGTTATTTGCTGAAATTCGTATTAAAATCTGTTTTATTTATATTGTGCAATGTATATTAATAAGGTTTTTATGCATAGTATATATTTTGAAAAAGGGAAAAACAATAAATCGCTTTATGAGTGCCGTAATGTTTAAATAATTTTCCATTAAAAATGCGTGAAGGTCATGTGACCATCAGGAAGAATCAGGAAAGAACGCAGCATCTCATTTCTCAGAGGACTCTTTCTGTGTTCTCGTGGTCTCCCAAGTTCGTTCTTCTGAGGACACCTGGCAAGACTGGTCTCCACAAGAATGCAAGTCCATTCTCTGCGTTCTTGGAATTGAGAAACAGGCCTTGTGTGCAAATCAGTTGAATAAATAATTAAGGGACTCATTCATAGTGACTTGTTGCCACCTACTGCAAAACATTATATCAGCCAGAACATGATGCTCTGGTGACAGAATCAGATAAAAGATCAAAACATAATACTACACCAAATGTATACACGTATATAAAAAAGGATCAAACGCAAGACATACTGACAACAAACCACCCAAAATGTTTAGCGTTGACAATGTACCAGCTAGCTCATAAGCAGCGGCACACATATGAAATGCACCTGCAAGGTATCTGCTCCCTCATTAATTTTCTGTTGTGTGGTTTATGGCCTTTGAGAGAGAGTTCAACAAGTCGTGCCCCTGGGGTCGTGTTTTTTAGCTGCTTCTTGTTATGTTGAACATTTTATGGGAGAACGGGGGTTTCCCTGTAATGTTTCATTGCTTGTTTTCAGGAATGCAGCTTTGAAAAGAACAAGCGCTTCTGAAACGGCTTTCCTTTTCGACTGACATCACAAATCCCTCTTACTTTTCACCCTCCTGCCCTCTTACCGCCTGGCTCCTTTCTGGTATGTAACACCCAAACATTTGTGTCTGATGTGATCTGTGCTACTGTAGTTGACCTTGACTTAAAAAAAACTAGAACATATATATCAACAATGAGAAAAATACAGTACTGTATCTTGATCAAGAGGCTGACTCAGAATGAACATGAGTTTTTCGAACCATATTAGGTTGCATATGTAAGAAATTTAACTGTTTGCTGTTTTAATGATGCATTTAGATTTCATCATGTAAATAAAACATTCATGAGGTTCATGCACTTCCAAACTTAAAAGTCTTTCTTAGTTGCAAAGCTACATGTACTCAAATGACGGTTAATTAACGCAGAAACACAGTATTTCAAAGTACTGTTTAGAATCTGAAACTCTTCTGTTTACCAACATAATGACTGTAATCTATGTAGATTACTGTTGTATTATGTTGCAATGTCTCAAGTCTGCTCTGTAAAATCTCATTCCCTGTCATCAGAGGCCCTGATCATGTTATTTTTAATAAATCTGGCAGTGTGTATTGAATGCATCTGTGCACTGTGTGTAAGTCTTTATATTACATAGTTTATGTGATCCTTTTTGAAGGATGAGTCAGATGAACATTGAACTGTCTGCTCTTTGTTAAATATTTAAGATTTGTGATTTATGCTTTAGATTTTGTGGTTTATAGTTTTTTGAGAAACATATTATAGATTTTAAATATATATACAGTTGAAGTCAGAATTATTAGCCCCCTTTGATTTTTTTTTCCCTCTTTAAATATTTCCCAAATGATGTTTAACAGAGCAAGGAAATTTTCACAGTATGTCAGATAATATTTTTTCTTCTGGAGAAAGTCTTAATTGTTTTATTTCGGCTACAATAAAAACAGTTTTTGATTATTTTAAAACTATTTTAAGGTCAATATTATTAGCCCCTTTAAGCTATATATATTTTTTCGATAGTCTACAGAACAAACATTGTTATACAGTAACTTGCCTAATTACCCTAACCTGCCTAGTTAACCTAATTAACCTAGTTAAGCCTTTAAATGTCACTTTAAACTGTATAGAAGTGTCTCGAAAAATATCTAGTAAAATATTATTTACTGTCATCATGGCAAAGATAAAGTAAATCAGTTATTAGAAATGAGTTATTAAAACTATTAGGTTTAGAAATGTGTTTGGGGAAAAAATAAACAGGCGACGCAGTGGTGCAGTAGGTAGTGCTGTCGCCTCACAGCAAGAAGGTCGCTGGTTTGAGCCTTGGCAGGGTCAGTTGGCGTTTCTGTGTGGAGTTTGCATGTTCTCCCTGCATTTGCGTGGGTTTCCTGCGGGTGCTCCAGTTTCCTCCACAGTCAAAAGACGTGGTACAGGTGAATTGGGTAGGCTAAATTGTCCGTAGTGTATAAGTGTGTGTGGATGTTTCCCAGAAATGGGTTGCGGCTGGAAGTGCATCCACTGCGTAAAACAAATGCTGGATAAGTTGGCGGCTCATTCTGCTGTGGCGACCCTAGATTAATAAAGGGATTAAGCCGACAAGAAAATTATTGAATGAATAAAAAAAAAACAAGGGGTGGGGGGGCTAATAATTCAGACTTTAACTGTATATATTTAATACACTGTCAATACACTAGTACAAAGTAGAACAGATAATGACTTCTGCTTCCAAAAATAAGTGTAAAAGTCTAAGCAGATCTGTGGAATAAAGTGAACAATGATACTCTTCCGGTGTCATAAGTGTTACTTCCTGTGCAGGCCTTTTAAAGACGGCTATGAAACCATCTAAAAATAAACATCTACAGTCAGCTGCACTATTCATGCTGAAAGTTTATGTGCACCGTTTTGATCATTAAGTGAGGATGTCATGTTCTTCTGAACTATTATGACTTTTCCACTCTTTCTTCTGCAGTTTTTGTTTTTATTTTTTTCACTCTCAAAAAAATAGCACTTCAATTGAACATGATTCAATCTTGGACAGTTTTCACAACACTGGATGAAGTTAAACCAGCTTGTGTTCATTCATGAAAAGATGGCGTTCATTAAACATGATTTAGAAAATGAATGGTTTTTGTTGAACAAGTATAAATCATGTTAAATGAACACAGCTGGTTTACCACTGTCCACGATTAAATCATGTTAAACTAAAGTGTTATTTGCTTTTCTGGACACTCAATCCACCACCAGTGTGCAGCATCCACCTGGATGACGCAACAGCAGTCATATTGCGCCAGACCGCACAACACACACCAGCTGATGAGAGGGGAGACAGATTGATGAAGCCAATTATGATGGGGATGGTTAGGAGGCCATGATGGACAGAGGGCAGTGGGCAAATTTGGCCAGAATGCCGGCGTTAAATCACTTCTCTTTTAAGAAGGACATCCTAGAATTTTTAATGACCACAAACAGTCAAGACCTCAGTTTAATGTCTAATCCGAAAGACGGCGCTCACTAAGCAGTATAGAATCCCCATCAATATACTGGGGTGTTAGGACCACATAGGCCGCAGGTTGAGCATTTCCTGCTGGTCTCACTAACACCACTTCCAGTGTCGATTTGTCCTACCTTGGCAGATTGTCTTACCTCCCATTCAAAAAGTAGGTAGCACATTTTGATTATATATTGCATTAATAAAGACTTGCTTATTAAATACCTAAGGGAAAAATTAATGCATGACAAAGGCTCATACCCAGAACGTTTGTCTCCTTATCTCTTTCTGTATATTTTTATTTACAGTTTAGCTTACTACCCAATTCACCTATACCACATGTCTTTGGACTTATGGGGGAAACCCATGCCAACATGGGGAGAACATGCAAACTCCACATAGAAATGCCAACTGAAGCAGCCAAGGCTCGAACCAGCGACCATCTTGCTTGGAGGCAAGGGCTACCCACTGTGCCACCTGTTATTTGTCATCTAAAAGTGAAATTTCTGCCATGAAACTCTGAACACTAACTACATGACGCAGGAGATTGATTGCTGCCACCTCGGCAGCCAATGAGCTTGCTCCTCATCAGTTTAAATGCTCTGTGGCATTTTATGCAGTTAAGCGTGGAACGTTTTTGGTGACCCTTCTCCACCCCAGCTCCACCTGTGTTTACATCTGATACGGGGGTTACATATATATTTTGTTTGCAGCAGCAGTGTGTTATATTCTCAGATGACATATGTGTGTATACACTGGCAGTAGCAGGTCTCAGCACTTGCTCTGCCATAATAATCAAAACAGCAACAGCAGCATTGTAGCAGATCTATACCTCCAAGATCAAATACATCAACATTGCCATGTACATATTCATTACCATACTAAATCCTGAGAGTTTTCATGACAGAAAAAAATGAATGGGAAAATACTTCCAGAACCAGTGCTGCTAAAAAGATGAGCATAAACTAGAGCTGGGTGATAAAATCAGTATCGATATTTATTGAATGAACACCATTGTCAATATTGATAAAAAAATATTCGGTATGTAGCTTTGGTATGAAGCGCTATAGTTTTATAAAATGTGGCAGTTGAGCGCTTTGGAAGCAGTGCCAAGCAGGTTGTTGTGGTGGGTGTTGTCTTGTCACGAACGAAAGTGAAGACGGTTGGGGAGTCGCGGAAAAAAGTGAAAGTGAACAGCGGACGGGGGAGGGTGGTTGAGGATAGGGATCGGTAAAATGAGGTGCCAGATCAGATTTCAGAGGTGCCGGATCCGGCATGTTCCTGCACAAATTAAGCCCTTCACCTAGTTATAAACATATTTTCCGACTGCCGCGAGCGCACCGCAATTCATGTAATTAGAACTAACCAATCTGCTTCACACTTTGTATGGAATATACACATTTCAGTAACGGCAGACTAATTACCTCAGACAAACAGCGCATGCAAACACAATTTGTAATGTTGCAATACATATTTGTATAACGATGATTGGTTCCTTTACTTGAAAGCTCAGGTTTGATTATCATAATTTATGTTGACGGAGTTTGAGGCTTATTGTATTATTATTATTCACACCTCAAAGTTTACTTTGATTGTTCAGTATTTACGCTTTACCATTGCACACACTTTGTAACATTTTATATATCAATTTTAAGAGTCTCTTTAACACTTATATTTATTTTATTATAAAGAAATCAGATATTTTGTTTAAAAAATTTTGTTTTTGACTATTAAAACTATTTGCCTTAGTAATGTTTTTAAATTAAAATAAAGTGGTTAAATTAAAAAAATCTTATTATTCCTAAATGTATTGTTAAAAATATTCAATAATTTTTTATATTGAATAATATGAAACATGATATCGTGATAATTAGTTTTTGCAATATCGTCCAGCCCTAGCAGAAACTATAATGGACTACATCCTATGTGAGTGTATTCATTTTTTTAAGTCACATATTGTCACAGGCCGACTAAAGTTTGTAGATTTTTTTGAACATCTCGAATCTAAGTATGTGCAGATGTGATGGAAACTTCAGTCATTGGCATATCTGCTGGATCAGAGGACTAGAGTGCCAGCAAGAGATGTGCCAGCCTCCGGTTCACTCAACCCAAACTACCAACAGTACATTTCCAGCACTTGACAGCATTCTGGCAGAAAGCATACGACAGGAGCACTTTTCCCAGCTAGCAAGAATGTTTAAAATACCCTGGAACCTCAAATACTTCCTGTGATCATGTCATAATAGTCAAAAAAAAAAAGACTGAGGCTTATCTCAACAGTTTATGAGAAACGTTCCAGATCACATGGTAGTCGTGTATCATATTTAACGTGGATGTTTTCACAGTAGCTTGTAGAAGAGATGTTTTAGTTGGAGGCTGACCAAAGCAGCAATTACAATCATTTAATCCAAACTACCCTTCTGTGCCAGTTCTCAGAAAATAAAGTGGTTTGCCAAATTATATCGATGCCACTTTGACATTTTCCATGAACAACCTGCCTTTGAACCCCTCACTGGGTACCGTCATCATCTCTAAACTTGCAAGTTCTGAATCTGTGCAAATACAGTACCCGATAAACTTTTCAACAAGAAACTTTTACTATAATTATGAGTTAGAGAGTGTTTCCTTTGAGACGACTGGGGGATGTCTGCATGTAACAGAATGCCATTTTGAACATTCCAAGTATGGAAGAAGACGGTTCGAAGCAAGGTCTTCTGGGAGATTTGAAGCCGTTGCCAGTAAGTGCTCTAGATTTATGATGGAGATGTTCTTCATGCCAGCGAGAGGGGAGTGGCAGATGCTTAACTTCAGCCTGTCTCGCTCCGCGCTTGACCATTCATCTCCTAATGACTCTATTTTTGGTTGCAGGTTATTAAATTAGACAAAAAGGGCTGAAATGAAACTACAGTCAGCCATATTAGATGAGCAGGATAAAAACAAATCACTTGATGAAGCCAAACATGTTTGAGTCTGAGCTAAAGATGCCTTAGGGTATGTTTATTTGATAACAGTGAACTGAAAATGCTGTATTATATAAGGCAGGCCAGTAGGTGGCGATGTCATTGTGTGAAAAAAAAAGTTCTGTAATTCAGCATATTTACTTGTCGAGTACTCGTACATGCATGAACACATAAGTAGGTGGCCAATAGGTGGCGATGTCTATGTCACAAATAGATGAGCAGGATAGAAACAAATCACTTAATGAAGCCAAGCCCTGGGGGAGGATGTGTTGGTAGGCGACCATTAACCATTTTCCCAGAGGATGACAAGCTGGCAAATCATTGCTGTCACTCTGATACAAGTTGTATTTAGGGAGAAAATTACAAAGCAATGCAGTGTTTGGGTGTTCTGTGTATGTCTGAAATAATTAGGCTACAGAAATGTGTATATTCCATACAAGATGATCGGTCAGTTTCTGTCACATGACTCGAGGCGCGAGCGTGTCACGCCGCTTCTATTGGAACTTGCACAAACTCTAGAAAAGACACGATATGCGAACCGACCCTAAAAGGCCGCCGTCATTTGTGATCTCCAGCAGTTGATCTATGTGCACAGACATGGTGGATTCACCTGATTTGATTGTTGACAAATGGATTGCGGATCCATTCCTTGGCATTTCTCGGGTCCTTCACTGGGCCATTTACCCTTAGCAAAGAAACTTTCTAAAAACGTTTTTTACTCATTTTACAGCTTGTGGGTTAAATTTTGGTGCTCAAGTGACCGAGATATAGCCGACAGAATACAGTCATTTTTAAAATAAAAGATTTTTCAAAATAAGAGATCTTTCATACTCACATAATAAATAAAACTGAAATAATTAATGATTTCATGTGCGGCCCGGTAGCAATTGATTCACAGACCGGTACCGGTCCACGGCCCAGTGGTTGAGAACCACTGCCTTAAGCCGCCTTTCCACTGCACACAACATTTGGACACGACCGTTGGAATATGCCCCCTTGTAGCAGTCTCACAGAATTTTTAGTTTTGTCACTCACCATGGGAGAGAAGCTGTTCTCGCAGTGTCCGATATAAAGGAGTACAAAAGCAAGAGCCTTTATTCTCTGTAGTTGAATGATTGAATAAATACTAGAAACTCATAGACCTCTAAAAATTTTTGAGGGAATGTGGAGACAACATTAAAATATAATATTTTTATTACTCATTTATGAATAGAAATGTTTTCTGTAATATAGACATTTTTTTCTGATTACAAAAATAATGAAAAAACTCCTATTTCTCCTATCTCATGCGCACGGAGCTCCTTGGACAACACTGAAATACATCACATCCGGTCAGCCGGTCGCATATGCTCTAGTTGCAGGAGTTCAAATATTTCAACGGATCCGCAGCTCAATTCGGATCCGAA
The DNA here is from genome assembly GCF_903798145.1 of Danio aesculapii. Lineage (NCBI taxonomy): Eukaryota > Metazoa > Chordata > Actinopteri > Cypriniformes > Danionidae > Danio > Danio aesculapii. The sequence continues at coordinate 9,912,394 of NC_079444.1, read as the reverse complement.
TTTTAGCCTTATAGAGATGATCGGAACTCCACTCAGCTCCCGGACTGCTCTCCATTGGAAATGAATGACTTCCAGTCTGTCATTTGTCGTGTGCAGTGGAAATGAGGTTTTAGGGTATGTTGATATGATAACATTGTACTGAAGGGGCTGTATTATATGTGGCAGGCCAGTAGGTGGCGATGTCATTGTGTAAAAAAAGTCCTGTTATCCAGCACAGATTTACTCTTTGATTTCTAGTTCATGCATGAACACATAATACAAATGCACATCACCATTCTCACTAAATTGCGTTTTTTTTATGCATTTAAAAAAATGTATTGTTCGAACTACTTATTTAAATTGAGCAAATTCTTGAGTTTTTTGGGGGGCGACTTCATTTTTTATATTCAATCTACTTAAATTTGTAAAAAACAAATAAGTTAACCTAATTCCTTCATGTTGTCACAAATCGATTTTGGGGAACCCAGTGTACAGTGTAGTTTGGGTGGAAATAATAGTTAATAAATAATGTCAATAGGCAATCACATTTAAAAAAGTTGCTGCTGTAAGTATTTGAAGAATCAAATTTGTATGTTTTCAAACAAATGATGATGAAAACATTGATGGTTATATTCAGGGGTGGGGTTAGAGACAGGCTTTCCGTTGAAAAGAGCGACATTTTTTTTGTGCAAATGGCATTTTACGAATTTGTACAAGAGAACCACTTGTACAATAATTGTAAAATAATTACATATTCATATATGATGGGGCTCACTGCTTACATCAACGCATATGTTTTGTTGAATTACTTGCTCATTTGATATGCTTATTTGTATGTTTATTCATTGTCAGCTTCTTTAAATGTTCTGCTTTTTTAAATGCTTGGAAAAAGCAAGATGGAGACTTGATTGACCACCAGTGTGTTTATTGTTCATCTGCTTTTCTGTGTTATTGCAATGGCTGTGGTTGTTCTTTTAGATTCATAATAATTTTTTTAATTGGGTCTTTATTGTTATCATCACTGTACCTCCCCTTCGTGTCATTCCTAGCCTTTTTCTCACTCTCTCTTTCAAACATAAAAAGAAGATACACTGGGAATGAATTGAGCTACAATGTGTAGATTTTTCAAAATATCCTTTCTTTGTTTTACACAGAATATAAAAATGAGCATGAATAATTAAAATTTGTTTTGTAAATTATGCCTTTGAATGTTAAATAGGAGCAGGGCACACAAACTCTTCTAATGTTAAACATTCAATAAATAGGGTATATGTCGAGCTAGTGTTCCTATACTCATAAACTTCCGGTGACCGGTTATTGTGAGTTTTTTCCATTTTATACGATTTCTTTTACAGCATTAATGTTTAAATGTAATTACAATGCAATCAGTTAAATAAACTTTGACATTCATTCAGTTGCTCAAGCGTAAAACGAGACAAAAAGCCTACAAAAAGCAGACTAGCGCAGAAGCTTCATTGAATATACTGGGGTAAAATAAATGCTCATATTATAAAGACATGGTGGGGAAAAATGTAATTTAATGCAGTGCTTTTGTACAATCTGAGACCCACTTTATATTGGATATTACTCATCCAGTGGATATGGCTGATTTTTAAAGAAAACAGACCTTAAACGCGCCGATTTTGCAAGTGCAAACAGTTCACCAGAAGCGCTTAACCCAGGTTACTGGCAAATTAAAAGTCCTATTAGCATGCTTCGGCATATACCCTATTCATTATCACTGAGACAGTGCAGGCGTTTAGTACATAAAGCACATACAGAAGGAATGCATTCCTTTCAAAGCCTGAACATAAACCCTTTATCTATGGAAAACCTTCACAGGATTACCTTTAACATTTCCATTTGTCTAATATATAATTAAACATTTTGTAAATTATGAAATATTACTACACTCATCTATTACTGATATATATAGTAGAATCTAAATCTTATATTATACATTTTAGCATATATATTAATAAACTGTTGAAAAAAAGAGTCTTCACAATTATTCGAGCAAAAAAAATAGTTATATGGCATCGCTGCAAAACCTCCCTTTTGGAACACTTTTAGAGTTGGCGAGTGTTATTTATTATCATAATAATATGTAGAATAATATTAAAAAGGAAACAAAAAAACGTTTTACATACATACAGATTTACATACTTATCCAAAAAACTACAGTGTAAGCATGCTAACTACAAGAAGAATCAAAATTCCACATTTGCAATGACTCATCTACAGACATTCTGAGAAAAAAAGATCTTCCAAAGATAATGACACAACAATCCACATACATTGATCAGAGATATTTAAACCATGTTAGACAGCCTTCAAACATGGATGTGCATCCAACGTTCAAAGCATCCACATGTATGCTAACTGAAAACAGATGATTTTTTTTTTTTGGTCTCAAACCAAAAACACCTGCCTGCTCGACTCTATTAGGAATTCACACAGATTAAATGTCACCACTGCAATAAGTACATCTGCGTCTTTCAGGAGTTAGGGTCAAACATAACAATAAATGGTTTAATGGTTACATATTTGGACCAAAAGTTGCAGATTTGAGTCCCGGTACACGCAGGGATTGTATAGGCTTCCTGAATGCCACAACAATGCTGCTCGCTGCTCTGGGTGTTTGTTCATCATGTGTGTTCAAAGCAGAGTTCAAATTCTGAGTATGGGACCCTGCACTAGACCACATCTCATGACTTTGCTTCCCTTAATTGACAGAACCCAACATGCTGAGATAAAAGCACTAAAAGGGATTAATTTTGGCTTGGTCTGTATTAGGGTTGCACGGTTTACTAGTACTATGGTGGTATTGCAATACTATGGCTCCAAAATACTGGTGGTGCCACTGTAGTTTGTAAACGGTAGTATCGTCATTAACGGTCTATCTACAATAGATAATGTTGGATGTGGAAAATTCACTAAAATGCTCACACGTTTGTGCAACAATAGATCATCTTATTTGAATAGTCTGTGGAGCCCATTATTGCCTCATTCAGACTAGCAGTGACTTTCGGTGGTGACCTGCTCAAACACAGGGGTCTGTAGGTATGTACAGCACGAATACAACCGGCCTCCATACATGGAGGTCGCCGGAAGTTGCTCACCCTCTGTTGAAATGAACAGCCGCTTGTTGCTTTGCCGCTGCGAGTCGCTTGTAGCGTAAATGAGGCTTAAGGTTGCAACTTTTCTTATGTTTCAATCGCTCATCTGAATCGGTTCATTTCTGTTTCTCTCAGTATGATTTAGTAACTACAACAATCGCGACAATCTCTTAAAAAGAACGAGTCACAAAGTGAAATTTTGAGTTACTTTGGATTGTTACTCGATAAGACTGAAAAAAAAACAATAGATGAAAAACCCAAAGTAGCAACAGGAAACATTGAAACCATTTTGGACCAATTCATGTAACCTAATTTAGTTGGAAAAATGCTATTTTTGTAACAAATTTCATTTGGTATAATTTGTCTCTTTATTTTAATGTATTTTTGTTGGTCATCTACAAAATAAACAAAAAAATTAATAAACTTTAAGTGAAGAGACGTGCAAATAATATATTTTTTCAATAATAAGGGAATTATGAATTAAATTCAAGACCTATTATTAGGGATGTCCAGATCCGATCACGTGATCGGAAATCAGGCCCAATCATGTGGTTTCAGACTCGATCGGAATCAGATGTTATCTCCCGATCAGGACTGAAATATATATATAGTAATAACACATCTATAGTTATGCGGTGGCACAGAGTTAGACCTCTTTCATGACTCAAACAGAAACAGCAATGCGTGCAGCATGACATCCCTTTGTTGCAGAGACACCATTGGTTAAATGCCAGCAGAGTAGATCAAGGAAGCAGCCTAAAGCAGAAAGCGCGAGTATGTCTGCAGACTGGAGATATTATAAAGCTGGTGACAACAACATTGCCATAGCAAATTGTGAGATGTTTAAACTTGGGACTGCCTGCTGGGTATTTTAAGTTGAGGTGTTATTTGTATTTATATTAGATTTCTCTTATTTGTACTGTCGCACTAAAGTCCAAAAGTGAAGAATTGATGTCATTTATTACTTGATTGTTCAAGCTACCTCACAGAAGTGCTCTGTTCGTTAACAGAGTTGTTGAATGTTAAAATAAGGTGAATTAAATAAAAATAAGGAAGATCCTGGATCAGTTTCAGATTGGGTTTTGGTATCGGTTGATACTCAAATTCAAATGACTCGGACTCTGGGGCAAAAAACTGATCGGGACACCCCTACCTATTATAACATGTAAAATATAGTATTTCTGACCATTTTTTTAAATAATTTGAGTTACGAATTACAGTATTGCTATACTACATAGTATCATGATAATTCAGCTTGTATAGAATTGTAAGATGAATTAATGGTATAGCGACAACCCTATAGTTTTTGACTCTCAGAGTGCAGGTAGTTGTTGATTTGCATTTTTCGAATCACAAAGAACCAGTTTTTGGCTCAAAATCTTTTTTTAATGTTCTGCCAAAGAAAAAGACACCTACATCTTGGATGGCCTGAGGATGAGTAAACTAACGTCATTTTTTCCCCTTTGATGAACTCTCCTTTTAAGAGCATGAATAAAGTGATGGTGTGATGAGCACTGTGAACTTCTTTCTGCAGCTGCATCCACAACTCATTTCCTTAACACAGGTCACAAGTCTGCATCACATGCATTCTCAAGAATCTGAACTCTAGGAGACGTCTGAGATCTGTAAATTTGGTTAAACGGGAAGGGAACATTGATTGCTGTTCCTCGGAATCTTCCTACTGTCATTAACGTGAATTAAATGTTAACATGACATGCATTTAAAAGGTTGCCAGCTTCATGGATCTACAGCAAAAATGTTCATTTATATTTAAAGTTACTCTCAGTAAGTCTTAATTGTTATTTTGATGACTGTAATTCATTCTATTAGTCCTGGGATTTATTTGTACTTCACTGACACCTATTGGTTTGGATGTAGTGGGTATGTTTTAATTCTGGCTTGGAAGTGACATGTAAAGTAAACATAATATTGCATTGAAATTAAAATAATGTTTGAATAGCCTACATAACACAGCAGGTCACATGATCTGCATGGCAGCTGTCAGTCACTAAGTAAAGCAGATGAAACTTTATTTTCAGTCTTTATATCTATTTAAAGAGTAAGTGCACTTTTTAAAATAGATAGATATGTATTTCTTCCTTAAACATATTTTAATTGATTTTAATAGTGGTAATAAATGAGGAAGTAGCGTCTGCTAAACATAAACTGCTCAAAACTAAAAGCGCGATATAGGAGAAACATGCACACAGACACGTTGTACAAGTAAACGAAACAAATTAACAAACATTCGCTTAAGTAACATGATCTCCGTCTACTACATGATCCGTATAAGAATGACTTATGTTCAGAATAGCTTATAACCACTCAGCATTATGTCTAAGTGGATATACCAGATCAATAATGCATTATATAATGCTGTATGAAAACGCCGAGGGCGAAACGCAAGAAATATTGCACGCAGTTTCGCGTTCTGGTTATAGGCATAACAACACACATGTAACATAAACCAGATCAAATGGTACAGAATAAAAGAAAAACGTACCTAGTAGTGCTGCTAGTGTGAACTGATAGACTCCAGAAAGCATCTTCGCGGTTCCCTGTCAGAGCCTGAATGGAGGCTCCTGCTCTTGGAGGCGCAGACGCTCGACTGAACAGGGACTGAGAAACTCGACTCAACTTCTCAGTTAGCTAGAGGGCATTTCCTCTGCAAAGTCCTATCTTACACCTTATGCCTGAACTAATGTTTAATTGAGTTTTATTTAAAGCAGTAGGAGGAACTGTTAGAGGGGGGGTTTCTAAGAGAGTAAGATTCTTGTTCATTGAATACATGTATTAGCAAATTAGAAAAACGTTCTTGGCATTTAGAACAATCGTGTACACGTTTATAAACGTATGCACAATTAAAAAAATGTCAATAATTATATATATATATATATATATATATATATATATATATATATATATATATATATATATATATATATATGTGTGTGTGTGTGTGTGTGTGTGTGTGTGTGTGTGTGTGTGTGTGTGTGTGTGTGTGTGCGTGTGTGTGTGTGTGTGTGTGTACACACACACACGAATTCATTTTATTAACAAACCATTAACTAAGACTATAAGCTCAATAAAACAAATAAATATTATTAGTTGCTCATTAATAAATAATAAGTTAGTAGGTAATAAGCCAGTAATTAGTAATGTGAATTGTTACTTAAACAAAAAAAAAAAAACTACCATATATTTAGTATATTTAATATTGTTATTTATATAAATGTGAATTTTATGACTGGTTGTTAGATAACCAAGTTGAATTAGACATTAACTAGTTATTAGGTTGAATGTTTGATGGTCTAAACTAGCTATTAACCAGTTATAAACTGATCTAAACTGTCTCCACAGTCTTCAGCAGGTCTACTGGCCAAGTGGTCAGACTGGTCACTAGCTGGTTTAACCTGGTCCTCAGCTGGCCTAACCTGATAAGTAGATTATATAAACTGATATTGGCTGGTCTATACCGATCAATTGCAGATCCAACCTGGTAATTCTGACTTAGACTGGTCACTAGCAAGTCGAAACTGGTCATTAACTGGTCTAGACTAGTCAATATCCAACGTGGTAATTCATTCATTAATTTTCTTCTCAGCTTAGTCCCTTTATTAATCTGGGGTCGTCACAGTGGAATGAATCACCAACTTATCCAGCATATGTTTTACGCAGCGGATGCCCTTCCAGCTGCAACCCATCACTGGGGAACACTCATACACTCTCATTCACACACATACACTACGGACAATTTAGTATACCCAATTCACTTATAGCGCATGTCTTTGGACTTGTGGGGGAAACCAGAGCATCCCGGAGGAAACCCACACGAACACAGGGAGAACATGCAAACTCCACACAGAAATGCCAACTGACCCAGCTGAGGCTCGAACCAGCGACCTTCTTGCTGTGAGGTGACAGCACTACCTACTGCGCCACCACGTCGACCCAACATGGTAATTAGTTGGTTTAAAATAGTCTGTAACTTCTCGGTTCTGCACATTATCCTCTAAACATTTCATAGCTTGTCTAATCTTGTCATTAGCTGGTTTAAACTAGTCTTTAGCTGGTCTAACTAGCTGGTCTAAACTGGTGATTCCTGCCTGGCAATTATCTAGACTGGTTCCTAGAAAGTCTAAACTGGTCATTAACTGGTCTAGACTGGTCATTAGTTAGCCCAATCTGTTAATTAGTCTAAAAGTTAGTTGGTCTAAAATAGTCTTTACCTGGTCAAATCTGGATGCTAGCTTTCTGAACAGATCATAAACATGTCTAAACATATCGTTAACTGATTTAAGCTGGTCTTTAGCTTGTCTAAACTGGTCACTAGCTGGTCTAACTTGGTAGCCTAACTAGCTGGTCTAAACTGGGCTTGACTGGTCTATAATCTATTGGTCATTTGCTGATGCAGCCTGATAATTAGCTGTATTAAAGTGGTCAATAGCAGGACATTAACGGATCTAGACTAATAATTAGCCAGTCCAATTTGATAATTAGCTGGACTAAGCTGGTTACTAGCTAGTCTAGTCTGTGTGAATTTACTAAACTGCCTCTTGCATCTGTTTAGCTTATGTTTCGTACTTTTGCAATTTTGCTAATCACTTCTGTTTTTAGAAATAATGTTTTTATGTTGTTATGATACCAGCAGTGCTAGAAACCAGCGCATCAAAGCAAATATCCCAAATATCATTAGTTAGTCCTTCACAAGTGTGGCCAAATGTTTTAACAGGTCTCTTCAAGAAATTTGCTGTCTGAGCTGATAAATAGCTGGTCCAGCTTGGTAATTAGCTGGATTTACCAGTAATTAGCTGATCAGCATGCCATTTGTTAAAGAAGGTCTGTACAAATTAATTAAATGGTCTTAGCTAATAGCTAATAGCTATTGCATGCCATTTGTTTAAGTCCATCGTTAGCATTTATGTGCCAGTTGATTAGCTAGTCAAACCTGCAAACTAGTTGGTCAAAGCAGGTCATTTCTTAAGGTATTAGCTCTTCTGTGCCTACTGGCTAGTCTCTTGGCAAGTCTGTGTGGATATAGTCAACTCTGCTGCTCTTCTGTCACTTTAGCTTCTGCTCTTTTCCATGTGATCTTGCTAAGTCAGCTAAGTTTGCTACAGTGCATCAAAGCAAACTTCACTAGTCATTAGTTATTTATTCACAAGTCTTTTATACTTGCTCTTCCTCAGAGGTTTTTCCAGAAGTAATGGGGGACTTTTCAGATGGCAAGCTGTCAGATAAAAACTGCAATTATCACAAGAGACCTTCGAGGTCATCCAGTGAACAAAACTATAATCAAAAATATAATCTTGAGAATCTCTGGAGAGAAGGAAAGTTTACATTATTCCAGCTTCCTCTGTTCTCGAGGTCCTCCCCGAATCACGTTTCAGGAAAACACTGATTAGCATGTTTCTTTTTTTTCGTCTGTCTTCCTTTAATCAATTTCCTACACCACACCCGTCTGGAGGAGCTCTCTTTGAAGAAGCAGCAAGTAAAGAGACCTTGCACATCCTACACATACAAGACATGTCCTACAGAAAGCTTATATGTAGGTATATCCCAAACAAATCCACCTGACTGAGGAAACGAGCTTGGTTTGGCCCACAAATATTTGAGGGAAGTCAAGTTTATTATAATTATAACCATAGTCATATTATTATAAAAATGTTTAATATATATTTATCATTAAATTCATGAAACAATTTAATTGACAATAAAACTTTAGCAAATAATGACCCAAAATAATTATAATGACTATATACAAATTACCAACACATTGTAAGCTAAACATATAGCTTGTAATAAAAAGAGTGATTAAAAAGTGCTCCTTTTGTTTGTTTACTTGTAGAATAAGAAAAAAACAGTTTTGGGAAACTTGCGAAATACAATTTATTTTAAAACTCAATTTTATTTTCTCTGTGCTTTATCTTGTTTCCAATTTATTTCAGAGTTTTGTTTTTGAGCTTAGCATACTGTATGTAACTGGTGGAGAAAGTGAGAAAGGTGGATAAAAATTTCATTTTGAAAGAATAATTTATCTGGCATCCAATGGAATCATTTCAATTTAAGCAACACAGGCTCATTCTGATTACGTCCCCCTAGATACATTTCGGGAGAGAGCGAAATATGTCCTAGGAGGTATGTTTTTTTGCAGTCTTTGTTTTCACCAATCCACCAAATCCGCTGTGTATGCTTTTTCAGACCTCAAATTTGCCGTTTGCACCTGCTGTTCTCTCGTAAATCCACCAGGGGTCGCTCTAGACTGACTGACTGGCCAACTGACCCATGACCCCACCCACCCCCTTCCCTAAACCCAACCAATAGTGTTTTAAAAAGCACAGAATGACCTGCCCACCCCTTTCAACCGCAGTGTTTTCAAAAGCAATCCAAAAAAAGAAAAACCCCTACGGTCGCCTGATTTTTACTCCATTTTCAGATTTTACCAGATTCTTAGCCTGTTATTTACTTCTTTATTTTATTTTTGGTTTTTTGTTTTACCTGCTTTCTGGAATGGTTCATCACCGCACTCGAACCTCACTGACCTCGTTGACCGCGAGGTCAACTCCACTCTGCATCTGAAGTCCGCCATATGTGTCGAGCTACCAGACAAATTGGTCACAGTGGAAAAGCCTTCCACATGCAGGTTAGTGGTCAGCGTGAAAAGGAACGGCATCATACCGCCCCATAGCATTTCTTTTCTTTTATGTAGCTCTGGCTACATAAATCACGATCTCCAGAAATGAATATAGGACTACATTTTCAGAATGAGATATGTTGCAATATGTAATTACTTTCCCCACACTCAAAAACTTTCTGACTTTCATTTGTGGTGGGTCTGTTTATTCTGGACACCGCGTGATCTTGATTAGTAACCCTGCTACCAAAGAAAAGCTTTTAAGATGTCATTTGCTTTTCAGCAGACTGCCGTACGAGAGCCATTATTACAGAAGATGCCTGTCAGATTGGTTTAAAAGAATAAAGTTGTATTAATGTGGGCAGAAAGATGTTTGATGAAGCACAATGACTCCTCTTACAGCACCATAATCTGATTTGTCGTGTCCAGGACAGGCTGATATCTGTTCTTCAAGCTTGTGTTCTGTTCCTCTCACTTTTCAAGATTCTTTCTTAGATAAAAAGTTGTAACTTCGGAATACAGAACTCAAAAACAACTCCACATCTCTTATATTTCATGACAGCCCACAAAATTAGGGACATGATGAATGATGGAAAGCAAACAAACCTCAGGCTGCGTTTTCTCATGATACAACTACAGATTCTCACTTCTAACTTGTCACAGATTGACATTTAGTCAGTAGCCCATGAGCCTTTATAAAAGATAGACATGGTACTGAAAAATTATTCTCAGAGTAAAAGTATCTGTTCTAAATACTACTTAAAATAGGCGTAAAGATGAGTAGCCATTATAAAAGTACTTAAGATCAGTGAGTAGTGAGTATTATTCTGTTTTATAAATAAAATAAAAAATTTTACAATTCAGATATTATAAAAAATAAAAGTATTAGACATTAAAATATAGCTTACATCAGTGCCATTCTCATTAGATAAAAAAGATGTGATGCTATATTACTATTTATTATGCACTTTGAACCCTGACTAACAGCTCATTCAGCACAGTGCATTTAATTATGGTTCAAGGCCATTTGGCTATTTTAGTCATAAAACAGTTGTTGCTTGTAATGATTTTGTGTCTAGCTGGACAATTTTAATGCTTCCACACTGGAAATATTTGCTGCATTTATAAAGCTTCTAGATGTTTAGGTTGGTCTGTCTGATGTGATCTTTCTAGGCATGATTTGATTGTATGGAATCACGGGACTGACTACTCTACTCGGCCAATCACTGTAAACAAGAAAAAGTAAAGAAGTGACTACAGGTTAAAGAAAGGTTATGGAATACGTGCAGGGGTGTTGGGGGGGATTGACCCCACTGATTAATTCTTGATCCTCCCTAAAAGTAGTCAAAACAACATGTATGGGGGCGGGGTCATCCCTCTAAATAGGGAGATAAAAGAATTTAGGCGTCAATAGAATTTAGACTTTAACGTTGGTTGCAGTGGGTAGCACAATTGCCTCACAGCAAGAAGGTCGCTGGTTCGAGCCTCGGCTGGGTCAGTTGGCATTTCTGTGTGGAGTTTGCTCTCCCTGTGTTCGCTTGGGTTTCCTCCGGGTGTTCCGGTTTCACCCACAAGTCCAAAGACATGCGCTATAGGTGAATTGGGTAAGCTAAATTGACCATAGTGTATGAGTGTGAATGAGTGTGTATGGATGTTTCTCAGTGATGGGTTGCAGCTGGAAGGGCATCCGCTGTGTAAAAACATATGCTGGATAAGTTGGCGGTTCATTCTGCTGTGGTGACCGCTGATTAATAAATGGACTAAGCCGAAAAGAAAATGAATAAATGAATGAATTTAAATATTAATTTGTCCTCCCCATAATGGTACATACCATTGTGAATGCATAATCGTGCCAATCAGTGTACGTGAGAAAAAAATTATTAACAGTTTGAAAGCCGCAGATCTAGAGCACTGGACACCATAAGTGTTGGTTGCAACGTTTCTACATATAGCCTATGCAATTTAAATAAATACATACATTTGATTTGCTAAAGCATGTATTATAATATTATTTAAAAATTCACAAATACAGCACTAAAATGTACCCAAGAACACAAAAAAGTTTTTACATATTAAAAACTACTTAGTAAAGTACAATTCCTGAGACTTCTCAGTTACAGTAATTGATTATTTGTAATTTGTTACTTTAAACCGCTGACTGTGTCTTTTCATTAAACGTGCCTGTTTGGTTGGATACTTATCTGTGTCTCCAACTATGTTAGATCTACTACATGATGTTGATGTTGTATTTTTGTAAAATATTCATGAAAATGCTTGTCCCTATCCCATGAGAGAATGCTTCACTGAATTATTCATGACAGCACACTTTGCTTTCCTGACATACAGTCAGTCTGTGAAATAGACACTGTGTGGAGAAACGTGCTCATGGCTCAAAAGTTTTTGTTTTGTAGGAGTTTCTTCTGGGCTTAAAAGGTTTGTTCATCTCAAAAAATGAAAATTGTGTTAATAATTATTCACCCTCATGTTGTTCCAAACCCCTGAGACGTTTGTTCATATTCAGAACACAAATTAAGATATTTTAGATGAAATCCCAAGTCGTTCAAAATCAAAACATTCAATGTGACTTCAGAGGTTTAACTCTAATCATAAAGAGCTCTAAAACACTTTTGTTTGGCAAAAAAACAACTGTAAAAACTTCTTTGACAGTGTCTCCCATGACATCAGGATGCAGGTTTACTACAGGCTATACAATGGTTGTGTGTTGTGCTTGTGACTCTAACAGAAATATGTCGTACTTGTTGCATATTAGTTAGTCTTATAATCTTTGGTTTAATAATGTGTTTGTTAAATAAGTGCTACTTAAAGAATGCAGGTCACTTTAAGAACTGCAGTTACACTGCATGAGTAATGACATGGATGAGTAATGATATTGATAAGGATTAAAAGTTCACAAGATATAGCAAACAAACTTGTTTACAGTTTATTTAGAACCTCATATGAGTATAGTTAAAGAAGTCACACAAAATGTTTTCACAATGTTTTTGGTTCCTTTTTCGAACATCTCAGGGACGTTGCTGTCAATGGAGAGCAAGGAAGCTCTCAGACTTCATCTAAAATATCTTAATTTGTGTTCTGAAGATGAATGAAGATCTGTGGTGTTTGGAATCACATGATGGTGAGTAATCAATAATAGAATTTTTATTTTTGAGTGAACTAACCTTTTAAACTTTCTGTAGATCCCAAATCACTTTGTGGGTGTCTTTACTGTTCCTCATTTTAAACAAATGACTTGCATAAAAACCACAAAATAAGCACACAAATTATAAAAGATGCAACATGTTTGTGTTTTCATCATATAAATAACAAATGTATGTGCAATTATTTGTGCATTAAAACATGCAGTCACTGTGTTTGTGTGTGTTTATAACACACATATAACTAGGGATGTCCAGATCTGATCACATGATCAGAAATCGGGCCGCGGTTTCAGACTCTATCGGAATCAGATGTTACCTCCCGATTAGGACTCAATTATATTCTCATTATTTTTTTAACACATCTATAGTTATGCGGTGGCACAGAGTTAGACGTCTTTCTTGACTTACTGTACACAGAAACAGCAAAGTGTGCGGCATGACATTACTTTGTTGAAGAGACGCTATTGGTTAAATGCCGACAAAGTAGAACACAGAAGCAGCTTGAAGCAGAAAGTGCGAGTATGTCTGTGGTCTGTAGGTATTATAAAGCTGATGACGTCAACATTCTAAGATATGGAAAATTGGTATTGCCTACTGGGTATTTTAAGTTAAGCTGCTATTTGTTTTTATATTAGATTTTTTTATATTTACTGCTGCACTAAAGTCCAAAGGATTTATGTTATTTATTACTTGATTGATCAAGCTACGTCACAGAAGTGCTCTGTTTGTTAACAGAGTTGTTGAAATAAGGCGAAATAAATAAAAAATAAAGAACATCCTGGATCTGTTTCTTCGCTCTTCTTTATTTATTTATTTTTATGTATTATAGAAGTATCAGACCAGGTCTCGGCATCGGTAGATACTCAAAATCAAATGACTCATACTCAGACTTCAGGGCAAAAAATCTGATCGGGACATCCCAACGTGTAACAGATCTTAATGGTTCTTTCTGGTTCTCAAATCTAATTGGCTGAGAGCTGTGATATAGGTAACATCTCTCTTCTAAATGCTTAACAGTTTGTATTACTCTGTCTACAGCTTTCCTCTCTGCAATGTCACGTAATGCTGTCTTGAGAGTTATGTAGATTTTTATTAAAGCAAATATAGCTCCTATTTGTAAATGTGCTTTTGTACTTGTTTGAAAATTGTGTTTTTTTAAATAGCAATTAAGACTTTTGCTCAGCTCTTAAAAACTGTAAACTTGAGATTTGAATCTGTGGCACAAGCAAGTTCATACAAAAGAAGTTTTATACGTGCCTGAGAGAGCTCAGACGTGCAGTTAAAGAAAACATATGCAAAAAAAAAACTCTAAAAAAATGATAAAACATTGTCATTGTTGCAGGCAAATTCTCACAACACATTTAAATACAGAAAGGTACTACATACAAATAGCACAGAACACAACTGAAATGTGTCTGGGATCCCAAAAAGTGCCAAGCCTATTTTTATTAACTTTATTGAATTTTTTTTTAATCTTCAAATTAACATCAGCTTTTTAGGCCTAAAATATAAGAACAACAAGGAACATATGAGCTATAAATGTGCCGCTAAAGATGTTTTCTAGTTTTTTTCTATGTGGATGTGAAAGGAAAGTAAAGTCTCTTAAAATTTTCTTAACTTGCTGTGTCTATGAGTTCTCACAGCCACCGTAGTGTTTGTTTCTTTTTATTAACGCTCTTATGCTGTCTGTTGTATAAATTTTACATCACACTGACAGCCTTGTGTCAAAATGTTCATTTTGTAGTCTGCTAATGAATTTCAGTGTGCATTTGTCAAAAGCTGCAATGCTTTAAACTCCAAAGTGAAATATAAAAGTCTGTTAAAGGGACAGTTCACCCCAAAATGAAAATGTACTTAATATTTACTCAGTATTTACAGTATTTTCAGTATTTAATGTACTTTGTATTTTAATGTACAGCATTTGCCTCAAGTGGTTCCAAACTTTTGTGAGTAACATTCTTCTGTTGAACAAAAAAAGAAAATATTTTGAAGAAAACCGAAAATATGTAACCTGTGTAACTCGACTGTTACACGACTAGACAAAAGTCTTGTCACTTATCCAAGTTTTAGGAACAACAAATAGTAACTTGACTTCTAGTTGATCATTTGGTATCAGAAGTGGCTTATATGAAAGGCAAAGACCTCTAGATTACGCTTATTTTACCAAAATACAATATGATCATGCCTTGATTTTGAATTAATTAATTAGGACAGTAAGGTCTGACTTTGCTTAAACAAAAGTCTTGTCAACTTAACAGATTAATGTACAGTATAGAATATAAAGCCATGGTGCAGTGGAAGAAGAATTATTATTGTGTATGACTCCCATGAGCTTGGGTTTATTTATTAATAACTCATTAATAAAGTCATCTGGAATGGCAAAGAAAGCGTTCATGCAGGACTCCCAAAGTTCATCAAGATTTTTTCGTCTTCAATGCCTCCTCCTTCATCTTACCCCAGATATGCTCAATAATGTTCATGTCTGGTGAATGGGCTGGCCAATCCTGGAGCATCTTGACCTTCTTTGCTTTCAGGAACTTTGATGTGGAGGCTGAAGTATGAGAAGGTGCACTATCCTGCTGAAGAATTTGCATTCTCCTGTGGTTTGTAATGTAATGGGCAGCACAAATGTCTTGATACCTCGAGCTATTGATGTTGCCATCCACTCTGCAGATCTCTCACATACTGAACGTAACCCCAAACTATGATTTTTCCTTCACCAAACTTGACTGATTTCTGTGAGAATCTTGGGTCGATGCATGTTTAATAGGTCATCTGCAGTATTTGTGATGATTGGGATGCAGTTCAACAGATGATTCGTCAGAAAAATCTACCTTCTGCCACTGTTCCAAATGATCAACTAGAAGTCACTATTTGTTGCTCTTCCAATGGGGATTGACGACGCGACTTTTGTCAGGCAGTGTAAAATAAATAAATATGGAAATCAATGGTTACCGTTTTCCAGCTTTCCTCTGTACATCTTCTTTTGTTTAACAGAAGAATAAAAGTCTTACAGGTTTGGAGCAAGTAAAGGGTTTTAAATGAACTATCCCTTTAATAAAAACTGATGTGTTGACAGTTTCCCGTTTCTTTCTCCACCCTCCCCTTCATGGAAATTAACCATAGTTTTAATACAAATGGTAATTGTATTTAAACCAATATAACCTCAAATCAACCATGATTTAGCAACACAAAACCAAAGTGTAACCATACTATTTGTAATAAAACTGTAGGTTTTAAATGATAATCAGTGTGCCAAAACACATCGTTACCCACTCTGACAGCACTTTGGAACAGAGAACCTTCCACCAGTGTTGACATCAATTGGTTTCTTGACCCTTTATATAGTGACCAACTGTCAGATTGTGGGAGTGAGAATGTGCTGGAAACGCAGCCTTACTGCACACACAGTTCAACTCAACATGCTTCTCTTGCCCATTTGGATCAGTAATGATTGAGTGAGCTGGCAGTGTGTGTCTCTGTGGTTAACCCCATATACTCCCACTCAGTTATCGGCAACACTTTTCAAATCTTACTCTCTCATAACTCATCGTGGTAAACAGTGAATATTTAAACAGAGTCAGATGTGCTGTTCGAGCTAAACAGCAGCTTTTCATTTCATTTTCTGACAGTTCGTTAGGAAATCACTGATTTACTGTATTATGCTGAATTATCAAGCTCTTGTTGTGACGAAGGAATCTGGAAGGAATTTGTAGAAATTCAGGAAGTTTGTTGGACATTGTGTTACGGGTCATTAATGAAGATCCAAAGCTCCCTCTCGCCCAGTTTCACGCCTGTTTGTTTTTGTGCAACTGTGCTGGCTTGGCATGGATCTGTGTGAACTTTCTTGGAGGAATTCAGCATATGCCTGTGTTTTTTCCTTCCTCTGCCCGTCACACTGTTGTTCGCAATTTCTGTCCACAAATCCTACAGATTTCCAGCATTTAGAGTGATTAAAACATAGCAAGAAGACAACACTGACTGCCAAAAAACTGACTGCCAAAACTGAATGACAAAAACAAACAAACAAATTATTAAAAATGACATAAATACATATGGGTGGTTAGCAATGTTGCCTCACAGCAGGAAGGTCGAGTTTGAGTCCTGGTTCCGTGGATCAGGTGGCATTTCTGTGTGGAGTTTGCAAGTTCTCCCCATGTTGGCGTGGTTTCCTCTGGGTGCTCCGGTTTCCCCCACAGTCCAAAGACATGCGCTAAAAGTTGGGTGCTGGGTTGCAGCTGGGAGGGTGTTTGCTGTATATAACATATGCTGGATAAGTTGGCAGTTCATTTTGCTGTGGCAACCCTGATGATTAAAGGGACTAAGCCGAAAATAAAATGAATGAATGAATAAATAAATACGCATACTTTATGTATTTGGAAATAATACATGGATCATTGATAATATGATTTGATAATACATATAGTTGGAAATAATAGGGCTATAATTATTATAATTTTGATATTTCACATCCAAATATATTTTATATCCTGAAATTAATGTAATTTACATTTAATTTCTATTTATTATTATTTTCTTTTTATGTCATATATAATTTTATATCTTATGTATGTCTTTTATACCAAAAATTATTCGAATATTAAATATAAATAATGTTCCATGAAGACATTTTCAAAATGTCCTACTGTACATATCCCATATCAAAAATGAGTTTGTGATTAATATGCATTGCTAAGAACTTAATTTGGCCAACTTTAAAAGCGATTTTCTCAGTATTTAGATTTTCTGAACCATTAGATAATAATAGTTTTAAAGTTTAAAATAACAGAGGTTAAATTACAGAAATTTACCAGAAATTTAAATTTAAGGACATTTCTGTAATTTAATATCTGTTATTTTACGGTAAATTTCTGTAATTTAACAACCGTTATTTAACGGGTTTTTTCCGACACCCCAGCTGCCGGAAATAAACCGTAAAATTACGGATTTTTACCTCTTTTTTTACCTCTATATATCTATATACACCAAATACATCCCAGTACTTTTTTTTGTAGTTTTTATTTTCACAAATCCAAAAGAGGCCGCTCTGTACGCTTTTAGAGATCTCAAATTCCTCTCGCGAGAGCCATTCGCACCTGCTGTTCTCGCGTAAACCCAGCAGAGGCCACTGTCGATTGACTGAATGATTGACTGACTGACTGACTGACCCACCCTCCTCCTTCCCTAAACCTAATCAATTGTATTGATTGACCCGCCCACCCTTCCCTAAACCCAACCAACAATTCTCAAAAGTAATCCAGAAAAAGAAAAGCCCTCGCCTGATTTTTACCATGTTTTCAGATTTTACCACATTCTCACCCTGCTATTTACTTGTTTATTTTATTTTTATAATTCTGTTTTTGTCTCACCTGCTTTCTGGAACCATTCTTCACCGTCGTTGTGGTCAGCTCCTCTCTGCGTCTCAAGTCCACCAACATACATGGCGAGCTAAGGGGACAAACTAGTTAGAGAGGGAGCAAGACGTCCATACGGTGGTAAGCAGTCAGCTGGTAAGCAGAAAAAGAATGGCGTCATACCGCCCCGTAGCATTCATTTTAAAAATGAAATAATTTGCATTCTCCAGAAACGTACATAGGGTTACGTTTCACAATGAATATGTATATGTTTATAACCTGTATTCGTCTGTACACAGACATAAAGCTTGCGACCTATACACATTTAGTTCAATCCTTTAATCTACACAGTCATGTTCTCAGATTGGCAGCAACCAGATCTATCTCTTCTGATCTGCTTGTTTGACAGGCCCCAGCAGGTGCCCGAGCAAAGCAACACCAATCACAAGAGTTCAGAGTTCACAAAAAGCCCCCCGATGATCATGTTTTAGGAGTGCGAGAGTTACAAATGTCTGGTATGATTTAAGAAAGAGGCCGAAGGTAATGTAACAAGAGCAGAAGAGAGACCGGCTACCTGCTCCATGAGGATGCTAAAGTTCAAAAGTCAACCGTCCAGTGGCTAGACTGCCAGAGCTGGTCCGATATGCTGATACTCTCTCTGAGATTTTCACACTCGGGTCGCTCTATTTATTGAAATCCAATGCTCGCTTTGGTCTCTCCACTGCGCCTTCGTGTAGGGTCTTTCAGGGGGATTGATCAACTGCGATAAAAATTCGTCACAGCAGGGAGTCTCATGTTCATTTTGACACGCCATTCAACATGCTGTTACATCACATCTGGGAAACCATGTGGCTCCATTTACTCACTTGACAGAGCGGGGTGGAATTAGGGTTATGACTTCTGCTCTCTCCTGACCTCAGTTGCACATCACCTGGTCTGGATTAATGGTAAACACAGGCTTGGGTTAGCAGCTTTCTTTTTGAGTTTTGAGCAGAAGGGGGTCCTATTGTTTTTGACTTCCTGCACGTCTTCTGCGGAGGGAAGCGGAAAGGGAGGTTACAGCAGGGAACATGGCAATGGATTTAATCTGGGCGTATTTCATCAGCACACTGAAATTTCTGCAGAAAGTTGTTCTGTCTTTTCTGTGCTATGCAGGATGTTAGTGGGTTATTAAAATGCACGTGCAGACACATATAGTGCAATATCATTTCATTTACATGTTTAATTTTAGCAGATACTTTTTACCAAAGAGTTGAAAGAGGAACAAAGGCAAAGCAGTTCAATAAAAAAGAGCCAACATGAGTGCATGTTTAGGGTGTGTTCTCCTTTTTTTTTGATCTGCATACATCTCTGCAATGACTCAAATAACTTAATAATAGTCATCTGAAATGGCAAAGAAACCGTTCTTGCAGGACTCCCAGAGTTCATCAAGATTTTTTCATTTCGTCTTCATTGCCTCCTCTTTTATCTTACCCTGGACATGCTCAATAATGTTCATATTTTGGTGACTGGGCTGGCCATTCCTAGAGCACCTTGACCTTATTTACACATTTGACCTTTATCCTGCTGAAGAATTTGCCCTCTCCTGTGGTTTCTAATGTAATGGGCAGCACAAATGTCTTGATACCTCAGGCTGTTGATGTTGCCATCCACTCTGCAGATCTCTGGCAAGCCCCCATACTGAATGTAACCATGATTTTTCCTTCACCAAACTTGACTGGTTTCTGTAGGAATCTTGGGTCCATGCGAGTTCCAGTAGGTCTTCTGCAGTAAAGGGCCAGATGAGATTAAACATGATTTTTATGCCTTTTTGGACATTGTGATATCTATGCTTTTAGTTTGGTTAGTTTGTTTTTACATGTATAATATATTTTGATGAAAATAAAAAATGTTAATAAGCCATTAAACATTCCATTTTATGCAGTGCAACATACAGGGACAATTTCAGTTAAAAATGCCTGATCCTTTAAACACACACACACACACACACACACACACACACACACACACACACACACACACACACACACACACACACACACACACACACAATAAATAATAATAATAATAATAATTATTATTATTATTATTATTATTATATTTTTGTAAAATGCTCAATAATTATACAAAGTAACTGAGATTTAGTTTTTTATCTTTACCTATAAAAAATGTTGTATGCAGTGATTATCATTTTCATCTCCTAACTGGCGAACCTCTCACAATTATGACTTCATTGCAACTTTATTTCTTGGAATTAGTGAATTTACAGTTTTCTCTGTCTCAATCCAGTTCATTTGTGTGTATGTCTCATTCGTGTCTTTTATTGATTAAATTGATTGATAATTATCATTTTTGACTACTTTTATGTCACAGTCTGATTCCTTTTCCTCCCACTCACTGACTATACTGCTCAAGTCTCTTCTGATTACATCAGTGTTATTGTTGTTCCATTAAGCCTTGATGATTGTTCCTGCATTTTTTCTGAAAGTAAAGCTACAAGACAGAGCTTCCTCTAATTGTCCTGTCTTGAACCGATGACATCTGAAATGCTTTCAACAAAGCATGCCCGTTTCACTTGGTCTCAATTCACACATATAATGAGAGCACATGGCATTGACTGTTTAGCCTTGGTTTTGTTTATGAACTCTGAGGAATGTGTGTAGATAATGGTACTGTGCATTTGCAGTTTTATGTTTGATTGTTTTTTTCCTTCCTACTTTCCAATACAACCTAAAAACAACAAAAGATCAATGTCTAATGATGTTACAGCTTGACGTTGTGTGGACATTACCAATATTACGTCTATCAGATGATGGATTTTGGTTGCTACCTGAAGAATAAATGTCAGTATTTGATGTTAATTTGACATTGGTTGAAGATGTTGGCTCGACGTTGAATTTTGGTCACTTTTCAAAACAAAATCAGCAAACTGTCAACGTCATTTCATGTTGTTATTTGACATTATCCTTAGATGCTGGTGACCTAAATCTAACCTAATATTAATGTCTTATGTTGTTCTGTGTCTGCTGGGACATTTTTAGCAGTGGTATTTTATTTAAATACATTTGGTGTGCAAGCATTTGTCATTTTTACTAAATACTTTTTCATTAAATTATCTCCATCTCTGATTGTAAATAATGTTTATTTTCTTGCTCAGACAAATCATTTTACTTAATAAGACATCAATGCACTGAATCCTCAGGAGCTAAAGGTATTCATTTAGGCTTTTTTTCCAGTGCTAGTAAGCACTGAATTTGATTGGAATTTTTTGTGATTGGAATCACAAAGACAATAGTTTCAGTTAAAACTCTTATTTTTTGTTCAACTAAAGAAATAAATAAAAATCACCTTCGCTGTGGATTCATGGCTTAAATTTAATTAATAGTACATTTTTATTTTAGGGTGAACAATTCCTTATAGCTGCATCCTACTTAAAAAAAACCTATGCTTTCAATTTTTATGTTTATTGGCATCTTTATGGTGAATGAAGTCTCTTTGGATAAAAGCATGTGAAAATTTACTAAATAAAATACTAGACTGCACTAACAATAATGTTATGCCCCCAAAAGATCAAATTTAATTACATACAAAACCACATATTTATTGTTGTGTAAATAGAGTCAAATCCAAAAGAATTGGTTAGTAAACAGATTATGGGATCCGGCAGTAAATTTGCTCCATTGCTCCTGCTGTCTTTCAGTCTCTTCATACATCCACTAAATGAGATTACATGGAGCTCACTTATGATGTAGCTCAAGGAAAAAGCTTTTAAAAAGCAGCCCATCATCTGCATTTGTTGTCCCCTCAGCTCATAAATAATCCACATTAGACTTTTTTTTGCATTATGGCACCACTGACACTGTTCATATGCCATTATCAGAGATGGGTACAAATACATCAAAAAGTATGTTACAACAAATTACAGATTCTTGCTTTTCAGATTTATTGAATTAAATTACTAGATACATTGAAAATGTAAAATGCAGCACAAGACTTTTGTGTTATTGTTTGTTGGAATGACAGCTATATGCTTATATTAGACAGCTAAATTAAGTGCAAATTTAAATTGCTTAAACTTGTTACACTTAAAATATTTTTTTCATGAAATGTACAGTATATAAAAATATATTTTACGATGATCCAAATTTTTCTTAGCATATATCAGGATTCTGTCACTTTAAGACTGATACTGATGAACTTATATTATGTATTAATCGTTTTACTCCATTTTATGTTTACTTGAGGCATAAACAATACGTTAACATTAATATTTGGCATTTGGACATCATTTTTCTTTAATAACTAAATAAAAATGTTTAGCTAACATAAGTCTCTCAAAAACTAGCAAGATAATGCACAAATTTGAGAGACTCCCAGCTGTTTGCTCCTTTCTTCTGACTAATAATAATATTTATTAGTGGTTTGTAATGTTTTAATATTATTTGTAGTTGAAACCATTAGTGTTGTGGTTTCTATAGTCATTTCAGCAGGGATGTTTGATTAAGTAGTCATATTTTAAGTATCCCCCATAAAACATTGTACATTCTATAGTGTTTTTGAACCATACTATAGTAAAGTGTATTATACTGTATTATACAATTTGTTAATGAATGATACAGGATCGTGAACTCATTCATTCATTTTCTTTTCAGCTTAGTCCCTTTATTAATCTGGGGTCACCAAAGCGGAATAAACCACCAACTTATCCAGCACATGTTTTACGCAGTTGATGACCTTCCAGCTGCAACCCATCTCTGGGAAACATCCATACACACTCACTCACACTCATACACTATGGACTATTTAGCTTACCCAATTCATCTGTACCACATGTCTTTAGACTGTAAGGGGGAAACCGGAGGAAACCCACAGAAACGTAGGGAGAACATGCAAACTCCACACAGAAATGCCAACTGACCCAGCCGAGACTTGAACCAGCGACCTTCTTGCTGTGAGGCGACAGCACTACCTACTGCGTCACCATGTCGCCTATTATCGCAAACCGAAAAACTGTAATAAATACAGTTATACTAACAGCAAACTGTGGTGTTGTATTAGTAATAGTTGCATTGAAAACTTGCATTGGACCTCAACAGAATTACCACCACAGGTTCAAAAGCACTATTGTACTTAGCAATTTTTTATGTGAAACAACAGACTCTTGATTTTTTTAAAAATGACATCTGATTATTGTTGATCAAAAATACATAAAGAAATAAACAATACAAATGAGAAAATACCGTCCATTTCTGCATTTAACCGCATTTACCGAACCTCCTGATTTGTTTCCCGCATCCCGTGTCCGCTAAGGGGGATTGAGGAGTCCATGTGTGCCACGGTTTTTGGGGTAAGAGGATCTTTCATCGGGTGTCTGATGTCTTTAAAGAGGGGCTCTGACTGCTGCCTCACACTGGGGGGTTGACGGCTGAACAAATGTCTCCAGTATGGGTCGAGTGGACTGGAGGTCTTCTTCACCGTCGACCTTTCTGGATGATTTAAAGCGCCTGTCAGGCTCTGTCACGAGTTCACTGCGTGCAAATGCACAAAATGAATGGTTATTTTTCTTTTTAAGGCCTGCTAATTGGTTTCTCTTCCTCCGTTATTGAAACTCTCGGTGTTTTCTTTAATGAAAACAGCAGGGGCACTAAACTAAATTAAGAAAGCTGTGAACTTTCATTGAGAGTTATTGGAGTGATTATCATTGATTTACTAGTGCAGGCATTTTGTTTCAAGTATCCTAATATGCTCATGGTCATTACAAGTTATTATGATGTACTCATTAACCAGCATACTAAATGAAATATTGATGCCAAATGCTCTTTTTACAGTCTCACTGGATTATAGCCTACAATCTGGTCAGTAGGCTAGTAAATAATTGCATCAATGTT
The DNA here is from genome assembly GCF_903798145.1 of Danio aesculapii. NCBI lineage: Eukaryota > Metazoa > Chordata > Actinopteri > Cypriniformes > Danionidae > Danio > Danio aesculapii. Next base: position 9,888,262 of record NC_079444.1, on the reverse strand, counting down.
GAAGTTTTCATAAATATGTCATTTCGATCTGATAAGAAATAATGTTTATTTTGTTGAAAATACTTTTTAAACAAACGTTCATAATATAATTTGACAATATTCTGCATTAGATAATTACCTTGATTTTTGTTAGTTTGTATAAATTATATATATAATAAAATTATATGTTTCTTTAATATATTTATATTATAGAACTAAATTATTATTTAAATATTTATACAACAGTTCTGTTTTGTTCTTGAGTCTGATTGGCTGATAGCCATGCAATGTTCTGCAAATAACAGCACTCGTCCAGCCTCTTCACCCTTTACCCTTGCGTGTTACTGCGCCCACATACAGCAACAAGCAGAAGACACTCTACAGTTTGAGAAATATAGCTGCTGTTGGACAACGTAATGTACTTTTGAGGCTTTTTAGTTGTTTATATTGCAGCTATGCAGTTTATTTATAAGGATAGTGCCTATTTTAAATATTTATCATTTCTGAGAGACAGCGCATCAGAAATCATTGAATCATTGAACAGACCATCCTCAAGATGGCGACAGAGACAACAAAACAGCGAAATTTCTAACTACAGCTGATCAAATCATTATTAAACAGGCTAGTGACATTCTACAAGTCGATCTTTCTCTTTTGTATGTTGTAGTGCTGTATTTATACTATATGATTGTAGTGTATTGAGTCTGAGATGGGACTCGTATATCAGGAATGTGTGTATTTTGTGTTGGCCACTCTTTGTATAACCCTGAGTTACTTTTTGGTTGGCCATCTGTTTGTTGTTAATGAGCCTCCTGTTTTCGCTACTGCAGTTTAGTAAAAAGAAAGAAAAAAAAAATGCCTGCATGTGTGTAGCGTTTTTCCTTATCGGAAACACAACAGTATTCTGGTAGTGATTGTATTGGTTTGGCTTTTTTGGGGATAATTATTATGATCTCCCGATTGCAACAGAGAATAACTGGGGAATCTCTGTAGACTGATGACATTTGATGCCGTTCAACCTTATAATCTGAAAAGGTGAGCAAAATCACCTGTTAAAATCATCCACGCTAGAGAATCATTTAAATACTAGCTCTAAAGTGACGTTTGTGAAGTAGCAACGGTTTCTGCTGTTCTGACGTCAGCTGCAGATGTGAAGGAATGGCAGAAGAAAGTAGTTCCTCTTACAAAAATATTTTTAGACTCTGTGTTTGATTTTCTTTTACACGATTATGCCGTGGAACTGTTGTATAAACGCAATATCACATTTGTAGCTGTGCGATGTGGCTTTTAGGATATATATTTTTGTCAACTTATTTTTTTTTTATTTCTGTTTAGTTTTAGATCTGTTAGGGAAACATTTGAGGTTCTAAAGTTTATATTTAGTTATTTTAATTAACAAAAAATATTTTAGTGGTTTTAGTTTTGTTTACAATTATTCTTTTTTCGCATAATATAAAGATTATATAATTATAAGATAAATAAAATAAATGTTTCTCATAATTTTTCACGTTTATTAAAAGTTTATAAATAAATAGCTAAAACTTTTAGATATTTCTTTCATATAAGATAACGAAGGAGTGTTATTTCAGTATACTATCATCAATCATTTTAGTATTTATTATATTATAAATTAGCTATTATATGCATTTTCAGTTTGAATTATTATGTATTTTTTTGGAATTTTCAAAATTAAATTTTTTTAAACTTATTTGATTTTAATTTGTCGCCATGACATTTTTAATTTCTAAAGTTTTTTAATTTAATATTTGTACTATTTATATACTTTTATATGATCTAATTTTTATTTTTTAATCATTTCTGTTATCAAAACAGCTTTGGTTATTGGCTTAAAATACAGAAGACTACATGATCCTTTATTTTCACATAATAAAATTGAATATATATACAGTATATATAAGCGATTATTTCAGATTTCATTTAATAAATACGACAAAGAGCAAAATAAACATTTAAAGCACCCTTAACTTAAGAACATTTTTAATTATTCATTCTTTTTTTTTTTCTGGCTTAGTCCCTTTATTCGTCAGGGGTTGCCACAGCAGAATGACCCTTCCAGCTGCAACCCAGTATTGTAAAACATCCATACACACTCATTCACACTCATTCACTACAGCCAATTTCATTCATTCATTTTCTTTTCGGCTTAGTCATTTATTAATTCGGGGTCACCATAGCAGAATGAACCGCCAACTTATCCAGCATATGTTTTACGCAGCGGATGCCCTTCCAGCTGCAACCCATCTCTGGGAAACATCCACACACACTCAGTCACACTCATACACTACGGACAATCTTAGCCTACCCAATTCACCTGTACCGCATATCTTTGGACTGTGGGAGAAACCGGAGCACCCGGAGGAATCCCACGCCAACACAGAACATGCAAACTCCACACAGAAATGCCAACTGACCGAGCCGGGACTCAAACCAGCGACCTTCTTGCTGTGTGCTTTCTCAAATATGAAATTATAATATTTTTTTTTTTAAATCTAAACAGTTATAATTATGTTACATTGACTCTAATCTTATCCTCTCAGCAGCTCATGATGTTACAGAGCATTGTCATCCTTACACAATTAAATCAAATGCAGTTCTTGGACAGCACACAAATATGCTACTGAAATGGTCAGGGAGGAAAGCATGTGGATGCGACTGTTTATTCAAGCCTGTGTTTACACAAGACATATTTCAGTACCTTTTGGGGATTGTAGAGATGCAACCTTTGGATCATTCAAACTGTGTGTTTGTGTCTCGATTTCACATCAGATTAGACTGCAAAAGCATCATTACTGCAGAACAGGCTAAAGGTATGAAAGAGTGGTCTTCCTCGGAGCAGAAGGTAATCATCATCATCATCATCATCACTGTCATGGTCAATAATGAGCACAGCTGGATGTTTGATAGTGTAAATATGTGCAGTTTTCACACAGCTATCAGTTACACTGGTGGCCACAAGGGGCAAAGGCTGAGTTTTCTGAACACAGGGGAAGAATCTCACATGTAAAATCTGCAGATGGTTTCTTTTATTCTTGTCTTCTTATTCAACATATTTGTTCAAATGCTTGTTTATATGTCTCCTACCCTTTATTATTTTATTATTAAATATTTGGATTTTATTTATTTATTATTTTTTATGAGCAGCACAGCACTTCCATGTGCAACCAGCCAAGTTATAATTATTATTTTGTATATTATTTTATTTAAAAAATATTTATTTTCGATTGTATTTGAATTGTTATGAGCGGTACAACTCTACATAATGCAGCTAGTCCAGCTATATTTATATTTTAATTTATTTGTTATATTTCATTTAATTTTTATTCCAGCAGCATGTAATAGAATCTTTACATTTGCGTTTTTTAAATTATATATTATTATATTTATCTCTTATCTTTTTTTTTTTTTACTTAAAATCCTTTTTTTATGTAATTTTTTTAAATTTATTTTCACATTTTGATTTTATTTTATTATGAGCATGCAGCACAGCTCATAATTCAGCAAGTTCAGCTGTTCTATTAGATTTTTATTTTAGTTAATTTCTAATTATTTTGAAAAGCACAGCCTTTATACAGTTGAAGTCAGAATTATTTGCCCCGCTAATAACACAATTATTAGCCCCCTTTTCTTTTTTTAAATATTTCCCATATGATGTTTAACAGAGCAAGGAAATTTTCACAGTATGTCTGATAATAATTTTTCTTCTGAAGAAAGTCTTATTTGTTTTATTTCGGCAAGAATAAAAGCAGTTTTTTAATTTTTTAACACTATTTTAAGGTCAAAATTATTGACCCCTTTAAGCTATATTTTTTTCGATAGTCTACACAGAACAAACAATTGTTATACAGTAACTTGCCTAATTAACCCAATCTGCCTAGTTAACCTAATTAACCTAGTTAAGCCTTTAAATGTCACTTTAAGCTGTATAGAAGTGTCTTGAAAAATATCTAGTCAAATATTACTTACTGTCATCATGGCAAAGATAAAATAAATCAGTTATTAGAAATGAGTTATTTAAACTATTATGTTTAGAAATGTGTTGAATAAATCCTCTCTCCGTTAAATTAAATTTTTTTTACAAAAGGATTTTTTTTATTTCTGGATGTAATATGTAATACAACTCTGTTCCAGTTGCAGTTTTAAACAAGAAGTGTTGAGTCTGACATCTAGTGGCTAAAAGTGTTTTTTACACAGAAGGTTATTGCGCGTGTGTGACTAGATTTTTGCAAATCTAGTTTAATAATCACACGCCAAACGGCTTCATGTAATTGTATCGCTGTGCATTTGTTGGCACTGCGCATTTCTTTGTTTATTTTATAACATTAGTCACAAGTGTGCAGGCTTCATCTTCTGTTTAAACTCTCAGAGGTCATTATAATAGCTCAAAACACAAAAGCATTGTGTACAACAGCATTCCTGAAAACTAAAGATTAAAATAAAATAAAATACAATTTATTCTATTTTAAAGCTGTGCTTCTTTTTTCTGTTTCTTTTTTTCTTGTTGCATTTTGTACAGCAGTGTTGTTGAAAATAATAAAATAAAATATAAATGCTAATAAATATATTAAGTCGTATTTCAAAACTTAAAGGAAAACAATAGATTCATTTTGAAATAAGTATTATTATTTTATTATTCTACTTGCTTTGGTGGTTCATTCTGCTGTGGCGACCCCTGAAAGGAATAAACTGAATGATAGTGAGTGCTTTGTGCTCCATACAGTACATAAAAGTAAACATAAATGTGTGACATAAATAAAAAAGACATTCTTCCACCCATATCTTTTTTATGGTACACAGAAGCTAAAAAAGAGAGACATGAGGGTGAATAAATGATGGAGAAATTTCATTTTTTGCAAGAAATGTATGAGCAAAGCATTTATTTTTATTCCTAATGAGTATATAATCATAATATATGGTTGTAATATTTCTTAATATTTCCAGCTCAGAAGAGAATAAATAGATCAGGGCAAAGATGAAAGCTCTGAGAGCAAAAACCAGACTGGATCCATGAATTCATGTCTTTTTGTGAGGATGAATTGGGCTGTTGAAGTGCAGCGCCGCTTTCATTCATTATTTGATGTGGAGCACAAAGGTGTCTGTAAGGGTTCGAGAGGACAGAGAAAAACACCAGAAAGACCACAAGATCTTTTCAAATCACCGTCATCTGCTCTAATAGCTGAGAAATGGAGAGTATCGGTGAATGATTATATTACCACATAGTAGAAATCATAGTAGAAAATATATTGTATTTTCCATTACGTGCAACTTTGCTGGCATACATAGCAAGTTATGACAAAAATATTTTCCAAATCTCTTCCCTCAAAGCAAGACATCTTGTTTGATTTTTAAATTAAATGTCTATTTAATTTTTTTAAACAATGGACAATGCATAATGATGTGCTTGTTTAATAATTTTCTGAATCTGTAGTTGCTGTCGGTAAGTGGTATGTTAATATCTATACTCATATTGATTTTATTGTAATGTCTGTCTCAGACTTCTTTCTGTTTGGCAGGTGAAATAGGCTATACTTTCATTTTTATATTATTTTGTAGTATTATAGTGGCCAACATTTTAATTGAAAGCAATATTTCAGTATATCTACTTTCAGTATATCTAAATTTCACATTTAAAGCATTAGTGCACTCAAAAATGATAATTCTGTCATCGTTTAATCAGCCTTCACTTGTTCAAAACCTACAGTATTTGAGTTTTCTTTTCTGTTGAACACAAAAGAAGATATTTTGGAAAATGTTGGTAGCTGGGACCTATCAATTTCCATAGTATTTTTTATGGAAGGACTTTATTGAAACTTTCTTCAAAATATTCTCTTTTGTGTTCAACTCTTTGTTTAAGGTTTAAAACCACATGAGGAGAATAAATGATGTAGTGATGTGGGTAACTATCTTTAAATTCTGTGTAATAATTTGTGAAATATTACTAAATGCTCTACTACTAAAATTGTTTTAAAGCAATTGTTTTAAACAAACGCATGACTGCATTAATTTTACATTTTAATTACAGGCCAGAATAGCAAATTTCTATAATAAATTATTGCATTGCTATTATAATTAGCATGTTGCTAGCATTTCTAGCCTGTTTAACATTCGGCTAGCTTGGATAAACATGTTTCTAACTGTCAGGTTGCTGTATTTGTTGTGTCATGTGACTTGCTTTCATGTTGTTCCATGTGCTTATGTTATGCATCATGTGCTCCTTTGTTGAGAGAGGTCTGGTTGCAGACTCGGTGCAGTGCAATCAGAGCTGCATCCAATGCTTTTTAATGGGCTCACCTAATCCCACCCTAACCCTACTCCTCACAGTGATGTCACTCGCTCCATTTGAGTGCATTGTGTCTGACATTGCATCGCTTAGTGATGCAATCTCAGCTTGCATCATAAAGGTTGCATCCATATACGATTGCCTTTGTTCTGTTTTCCCGCTACTAGTTAGTTTCATGAGTTTCACCTGTGTTCCCATTCTATAAATACCTCAGTGTTTGTGCAGTTTCTTGACTGATCTCTAATATCATTCTGATTGTTATTCGTGAAGAATCCTGTGCTTCTATGTGTACATGTTCCAGTACTTGTAGTAAGTGTCACTGTGAAAATAGTGACACTAACATGTTGTTAGGATGTAGTATTTTACTAGTATGAATTAATAGGTTGCTTAAAGCTAGTATCAATTAGACATGCTAGTTATGATGAAAGCATGTTTCTAGCATGGCTAACGTTGTTAGCATGAATAAACATGTAGCTACTATGTTTTATTCAATGTTATTTTTTTTTTTTGGATTGTTTTGATGTCTTCATTTATTGTTGTCTGTATTAGCCTTTACACCATAAGTTAGCTTACATTGACTTGCATTTTAAGGAACGGGACCATACCCAGCAATTAATTTTGTGTTTAATAGTAAACGTCCAGCTTGGCTAAAAAAAAGGCTAAACTTGGACTGTCAGTGAAAATCTAATAGACATCTAAGAATAGCCAAAAACTAGACTAGTCATCAAATAGACAGATTAGACAGACTTTATATGTGTAGTCATTCATTTCATTTGACTAGTCTAGTTTTGGCCTATTCCTAGACGTCTATTACATTTTCACTGACAGCCCAAATTTAGCCTTGTTTTAGTCAAGACGACTATCTTTAGACATCTATTAGACATCTTTTAAAGACAAAAATCTTCTTTAATGCTGTACATAAATAAAAATGACCTACATCTTGGATAGCCTGAAGGTGAGTAAATTAACAGCAGATTTTCCGTTTTGTGAACTATCCCCTCTAAATGTACGTCTCTTGTCGGGCACATTTGCTAAATTAGCATTTTAATAACCTTCTGAAAGACGTGAATAATTGCGCTTGAGGCTTGATATTTCTCACTCTGTTTTGTAACTTGACAATAAATAGGTAGGGGCAAAGATGAAAGCTCTGAGAGCAAAAACCAGAGATTTGATCCATTAATTCATCTCTTTCTGTGAGGATGAATTGGCCCGTTGAAGTGCAGCACCTCTTTCATTATTTGATCTACAGCACAAAAGGTTGAGAGCCCGGAGCAACGGTGTAAAGCACAATCTCCAAACAAGACCTTTACAATTCACTCACATGCTCAACCACTGAGAAATGGGGGAATTAGTGGATGCATTGATTTGATTATTTGGTTCAAAACACAGGTCCTACATAAGAGAGGTCCTTCATATGAGTCTGCTGGGCAGGACATCCACTACAGGACAGCCAAACTGATTGCCTTGTTTTCAAGTGTTAAAACCGTCTTTCACTGTTGGGAAAATATAGCAAAATTTCAGAAAAACTACAACTAAAATGCACATCAGAGGCAGTAAAACACAAACAACCTTGTTCAATAATTCTAAACATCTATCGAAGACTAATGTCTGTGTGATAATTCTGTTATCACCTCAAAAACAATTTAAGCATATGCTTGATTTGGAAAGCAATACATTTTAATGTCTCTTATGTGTGTTTTCTGCCTTAGATAGTAAAAAATTTTCCACTGTAAAAATATTCCGTCAGTTGACTGTATCTTGTGATTAACATCTTTCAAATTGCATTATGGGTAGGCATGGGACGATAACCGGTTTCAAGGTTACCACAGTTTTGAAACTGTTAAAATTTACTGTTACCATTCCTAAGGTGTTTGTAAGTTTTGTTGATTTTTTCAATGTGTTTTTGAAAGACAATTTTATTGAGTTTTTTTTTTTCAGTCCATGATTCAGGAAACATATGAAAAACAAATATAAACTAACATACAGCATGCTGAAGAGCTGAACAGTGAAAAGAAAATTAAATATATCCAAAGATGCCTTTTCAGGTTGAAAAGAAATCTGTTTTTGAAAGTTACTAAGACAGCATAAGTCATTTACTGTTTGCTGACATTTATTGTTTCAAAATATATTGAATGTCAAAAAAATATATACTATGTTGAATGGGGGAAAAGTAGTATGTTCTTAAAAAGAACATATTTTCAAAAAAGAGCAGTAATTATAAAACCGTGATATTGTGAAACCGTGATATTTTTACCCAAGGTTATCATACCGTCAGAATCTTATGAATATATGATTTCAGTCTACTAAAACAATTAAAATAAACTTAATTTTCAATAATTCTGATTTTCAGTTTTAAGCACTTCAGTTTGGAACAACACCACAATATAGCGGCCATAGCTCTAAAGTGCTTTTAAGTGGGGGTTTGGAACAGCAAGATGGGTCATTAATTATTGACACAATTTTTGATTTTTTTGGGGTGAACTAACCCTTTAAGAGCTGCATTCGTAGTTTTGGGTTGTTTTTTTGATCACTGACAGGGTCATGTACACTACCAGTCAAAAGTTTGGGGTCAACAGGATTTTTTTATTGTTTTAAAATAAGCTTCTGCTCACTAAAGCTGCATTTTTTTGATCAAAATTACAGTCCAAAGACATGCGGTACAGGTGAATTGGGAAGGTTAAATTGCCCGTAGTGTATGAGTGTGTATGGATGTTTCCCAGAGATGGGTTGCGGCTGGAAGGGCATTCGCTGTGTAAAACTTATGCTGGATAAGTTGGCGGTTCATTCCGCTGTGGCGACCCCAGATTAATAAAGGGACTAAGCCAAAAAGAAAATGAATGAATGAATAACCGTTCACAAGTAGCTTGCACAATGTTTAATTTAATAAGTTATTCAGGTGATTTTAATGATGAATTTTCAGCTTCATTGCTTCAGTCTTCAGAGTCTCATGATCCTTCAGAAATCACTCTAATATTAATTATTATTATTGTTATTATTATTATTATTAATGGTAATAGCAATAAATAAATATTTAATAAATAAACAGATGAACAAAATAATTTTATTTAAATTATTAAATAAAATTAATAGTTTAAAAAACTGACCCCAAACTTTTAACCAGTAGCGTATAAACTATACGCTATCTAAATAGAAGTGAGGTCCTGTTGAATTATGGGTATGTTTATTTTGTTCAAATATGAACATTCTTTGGCAAAATTCACATATTCTAAACATAATCATAACATTTAACATGCTAAAGGTTTATAAAAATGATAGCCTCGTGTCTTCTTTGGTTAGCTGTGTCAAATTCTGGGACATTGTGTTTGAGAACAGTTTGGCTGATCAACTTCACAACTAATGTTTTTTTGTTTTTTATTTGTTTGAAGATGGTTTGATTTGAACATTAATCAGATAAATGGTCTAGTATTTAGTATTCTAGCAAAACTACGGCTAGAGTAAAGAAGCATTTCAAAAGTGGAAATGTTGCTAAATGTGACCCTGGACCACTAAACCAGTTAAAGGTGTCATTTTTTCTGTTTATTTAGATTTTAGAATAGTCAGTAAGCTGAAAAAACACAATTCTGATTTTGCTTCCTGTCACTCTGTTAATCACTGCAAACACACTGCAGAATAGTTTTATTAAATACTATTATTTACAGTATGAATAATGTACTTTATTTATAATCAAGACATTAGGAAACCAGTTAAATAAAAATGGCCACATTTTGATACATTACTTAATTAATAAGTTATAATTTTACTTTGTCCTCAGTCAAATCTATTTGCTCAGAAACAAAGAATTGAATTGTTTGAAAACAAATTGTGTCATTACTAAAACAAATTACATGTCATGTTTAACCACTATAGAGATTAATGTCAAAGAGCAATGGTAGATTCCAGATAAAGTGTCTGAGGTAAGGTTGACAGGTTCTTTAGCTGAGCAACTACTGTCATCCTGGTGCTCACATCTCCAATATCACTGAAACTAAATTTCAAACAGGTGTTATCCCTATTAACAAACCTCATATTTAAAGTCTAAACAACTTAATTTTTACCTAAAAAATACATGTGACACTACAGAAATATTTGACAAAGTATTAACTTTAGTCCGCCACCATGACAGTATATATGGAGTGACATGGTGAAGAAGTTTCTGTAGTGGTATAAGTAGAAGCCTCTCAGCCAATCAAATTCAAGTACTAGAATCGAGACTTGTATATGATTTCACAGTAGTAAAGCATAATGCAATTATGTAATCAATTACGAAAAAAGAACTGCAATAGTTATATTAAAATTGTAAAATAATGTTATTAGAAGTACTTCATTTTTAATCTTATCCATATTACATGTAAACAGCACCAAAATAATATATCTTTATGTATTTGTCAGAGACAGTTGCTTGCTAATCGTATTCAGAGTTTAAGTCTCTTTTACAGTTTCTCTGTACACTGTAAAAAAAAATCTGTTAATTAACAGTTTCCTTATTTTGTGATTTCACAAGTGTTTTTTATTTATTCACAGTTGTAAATTGCATCATTGGATGTTGATTGCTGCTCTATCGAGTAATTTGTAGTAGTTTGAATGAATTTAATGTATAGAGATGTAAATAAAGTATAGAAAAATAAGTATATGTACCATAATATACAACACCAACCCAGACAATATATCCTTTAAGCTACCAAAATGTTAATAAATGGCACTTTTTCGAACTTCTTAGGATTAAAAGTTGTTAATACAATTTTAATGCAATTCAAAAGCATAAATAAATGAGGAAAAATAACAACATGAGTCACAAAATACAGAAAACTGTTAATTTACAGATATATTTTTTTACAGTGTATTGATTTACATCAAGCTACACAGCCACAAATTATTTCTGACAGTGACAACATGCACAGGAAGCTTTACTGTCCCAAAGCGAACCACAACAAAAGAAGAAGCAAACCCCACAAAAACAACAAGCCTCTTGTCTTAGTGCGTCTACTTGTCTTAGTTTGTTTTCTTGTCTTGGTACATCTGCTTGTCTTTGTATGACTTCTGCACTTGAGTCATCACTGTGGATTAGCGGGGTTCTTTCTGTATTCTCGTATATGGGTGAAGAAATGTTCCTATCATCTTCTGCAAAATTTGAAAGACAGCTTATATAAAATGACACAAAGTTTGGTCTCAAAATGTCAAAGCTTAATATGCAGTCGTAGATGTAGCTGGCACCAGGTCAACATTTTTGAAGTAAATGAAAATTTGGCCAAATGTGACCATAATTGATCTCACTGTTTTTGGCACATTCAAAGAAATCTGACCAAAGATGACAATAAGCAAAAAGTTTATTATTTTTATATATAGTTTTATTATTTATATATAGTTTTATTATTTTTATATATAGTTAAAAATAGTTTTTATATAGTTAAAAATAAGTTTTTTTTGGAAGTTAGAGGTCAGAACAAACTCTGAGGCTGTGTCTGAAATCGCCCACAACCCAGTAGGTACTGCATTTGAATTTAAATGTACTACTCGATCGTTAGAAAAGTACGTTCTATACAGTATGAATGCGAGAAGTAGGAATAGAACTTGGACGTACTACATCCACCATTTTGTCACGATCATGTGACCTATCCGCGTCAGTTGCGCCATTTCACTCCTATGACTCCCATTCATGAATTCTCTTATGGTGCATCAAAGGATAGCGTAATGTCTATTGTATGCGCACTTTAGAATCTCGCCAGAAGTAGTAGGTCATCTGGGTACTTATCGCATACTGTTTTTCAAATTCTATGACTTTGGACATATTACTTGGCTAGCATACTGTTTTTAGCATACTATATAGTATGGAGGTATGTGATTTTGGACGCAGCCCAACACTGTGTTTCATTTGGAAGAGCTCATCCCAATATGCCCTAATCCCTTTAAAAGGTTTATCCTCTGGATGAGCCCTTTCAAACGGAACATTCAGTTTGATAGCAAACAACCACGCAAACGATCATGGAAGCCTGAAGTGTGCATCAGGTGTACCTTTTAAAATCCTTAATTCCGAAGAGCTTTACAAAGTGGCCAGTTTTGAGCACTACAATATGGCAGCCATAACTGTTTTCACTCTAAAGTGCTCTGAAGTGGGGGTTGGAACAACATGAGGGTGAGTAATTATTGACAGAAGTTTAGTTTTTTGGAGGTGAACTAACCCTTTAAGAACTGCGTTTGTAGTTTCGGGTTGTTTTTTCATCATTGGCAGGGTTATGTGTGGGGTGTAGATATTCAAATAGAAGTGAGGTCCTGTTGAATTATGAGTGTGTTTGTTTTGGTGCTTTCAAATATGAACATTCTTTGGCAAAAATGCACATATTTGCAAAGGTTTAACATGCTAAAGCTTTATAAAAATATAGCTTCATGTCCCCTTTGGTTAGCTGTGTCAAATTCTGGGACATTGACATTGTTGATCAACTTCACAACTGTTGATTGAAGATAATCTAGTTCGATTTTAACATTAGTCAGATCAATGGTCCAATATTTGGGAAACTGGAGCCAGCGTAAAGAAGCATTACAAGTAAAGAAATATTACTAAATGTGACACTGGAACACTAAACCATGAAGTCAAAATTGTAATTTTTTAATATTTATTTTGATTTTAGAATAATTTGAAAGCTGAATATTAACTTTCTATTGACATATGGTTTGTGAGGGCAGGGCATTATGCAAAGCTTTGAAACTAGGGTGAATAAAAGATACTAAATTGTATTTTTGGGTGAAGTATCCCTTAACCATGTATAACTGTACAACTCAAACTTGTTGTGAAATTTATAAAGTTGCAAAAATTCTAAAAATATCTTAATGGACATCATTTTAGCTAATATTCTAATGATTTTTGGCATATACAGTGCATCTGGAAAGTATTCAAAGCGCTTCACTTTTTCCATATTTTGTTATGTTACAGCCTTATTCCAAAATTGATTAAATTCATTTATTTCCTCAAAATTCTACACATAATACCCCATAATGACAATGTGATTTTTTTTTTTTTTTTTGCAAATTTATTAAAAATAAAAAACCTGAAAAATCACATGTGCATAAGTATTCACAGCATTTGCTCAATACAGCCTCAAGTCTTTTTGAATATGATGCCACAAGCTTGGCACACCTGTCTTTGGGAATTTTTGCCCATTCCTCTTTGCAGTACCTCTTAAGCTCTATCAGGTTGGATGGGAAGAGATGGTGTACAGTCATTTTCAGATCTCTCCAAAGGTGTTCAATAAGATTTAGGTCTGGGCTCTGGCTGGGCCACTCAAGGACATTCACTGAATTGCTGTAAAGCCACTCCATTGATATTTGGGCAGTGTGCTTTGGGTCATTGTCCAGTTGGATGATGAACCGTCACCCCAGTCTGAGGTCAAGAGCACTCTGAAGCAGGTTTTCATTCAGGATGTCTCTGTACATTGCTGCATTCATCTTTCCCTCTATCCTGACTATTCTTCCAGTTCCCGCTGCTGAAAAACATCCTCACAGCATGATACTGCCACCACCATGCTTCACTGTAGGGATGGTATTAGCCTGGTGATGAGCGGTGCCTGGTTTTCTCCAAACGTAAACGCCTGGCATTCACTCCAGAGTAAAATTTTTGTCTTATCAGACCAGAAAATTTTGTTTCTCATGGTCTGAGAGTCCTTCAGGTGCCTTATGGCAAATTCCGTCTGGCCACTCTACATACAGGCCTGATTGGTGGATTGCTGCACAGATGGTTGTCCATCTGTAAGGTTCTCAGCTTAGATAGCCGGCCAGCTCTAGGAAGAGTCGTGGTGGTTCCAAACATCTTCCACTTATGGATGATGGAGGCCACTGTGCTCATGGGAACTTTCAGAGCAGCAGAAATTTTTCTGTAACCTTCCCCAGCCTTGTGCCTCGACACGATCCTGTCTTGGAGGTCTACAGACAATCCCTTTGTCTTCATGCTTGGTTTATGCTTTGCCATGCACTGTCAACCCTGGGACCTTAAACAGACAGGTGTATGCCTTTTCAAATCATGTCCAATCAACTGAATTTACCACAGGTGAACTCAAATTAAGCTGCTGAAACATCTAAAGAATGATCAGTGGAAACAGAATGTACCTGAGCTCAATTTAGAGCTTCGCGACAAAGGCTGTGAATACTTTTGTACATGTGATTTTTCAGGTTTTTTATTTTTAATAAATTTGTAACAATTTCAAAAAAATCTTTTTTTACATTGTCATTATGGGGTATTGTGTGTAGAATTGAGAAAATAAATAAATTTAATCCATTTTGGAATAAGGCTGTAACAAACAAATGTGGAAAAAGTGAAGCGATATGAATACTTTCCGGATGCACTGTAAGAAAGAATAACTGGCAACATAAAAATAGTTCTGTGGTCCAGGGTCACAAATGAAAAACGTTAGCTTGGAATACTTACTTTTCAAGCAATAAAATGAAGTCAGCTTCTGTAAGAGAAAGAAATATTTGAACATATTTATATTAACTACAATAAATCACATTCTTAGACTCTGAAGCTTCCATGAAATGAAAGTTGTCATGAATTGTGAACCTAGAAACTACAGCAAATATAATGTTTGCGAGCTGATTTAACATTTGATCTTTTTACAGATTTTATGCCAAGTTAATGTGTATAGTGTTTTAAAGAAGCATTTAAAAATAAATAAAAGTTCTTAGATATTTATTTATAAGTCAAAACGTGTCCTCACAGTTTGGGCAAATGGCCGATGGTGATGAACCTACCTTGCTTCTGAAGTGATTTGCAGTTTTTTTAATTGCTTCTTCATTCTTCTGACATGTCAGAAGTCCGCCAGTTTCACAGAACAGACAGTCTACTGCATATGTGTTCTCTTGCTTGATATTTTTTTCACTGTCAAATATGATTTTATCCGGGTCAAACGTGATGTGGAACACCACAATGATGGCTGGTTTGGAAACTGTAAGTCAGTTAAAAGTGGATGGTTAAATGAATAATTAAAACAATAATTAAAACAAAACTTTTTATGTACCTGTGATTTTTTTACGATTTTGGATTTTTATTTCATAAAGTGTTTTTTTTTTTCCAGTTTAATGTAAAGAAAACTATCTAAACTATCCCCTTAAATCAATCTAAGGCTGTAGATTTCAATTACAGTACGTATGTTTAAAGGTTGTTTTCCCAATTGTGGGCCATAAATCTTCACAAATTTTCACTATATATATATATCAGAATTATTAGCCCCCCTTTGAATTTTTTATTTTTTTTCCCCAAATGATATTTAATACAGCAAGGAAATTTTCACATTATGTCTGATAATATTTTTTCTTCTGGAGAAAGTTTTACTTGTTTTATTTTGGTGAGAATAAAAGCAGTTTTTAATTTTTTTAAAAACATTTTAAGGTCAAGATTATTAGCCCCTCTAAGCCATATTTTTTTCAAGAGTCTACAGAACAAACCATTGTTATACAATAACTTGCCTAATTACTCAAACCTGCCTAGTTAACCTAATTAACCTAGTTAAGCCTTTAAATGTCACTTTAAGCTGTATAGAATGGTCTTGAAAAATATCTAGTCAAATATTATTTACTGTCATCATGGCAAAGATAAAATAAATCAGTTATTAGAAATGAGTTATTAAAACTATTATGTTTAGAAATGTGTTGAAGAAATCCTCTCTCCGTTAAACAGAAAAAGGGGGAAAATAAACATGGGGGCTAATAATTTAGGGGGGCTAATAATTCTGACTTCAACTGTATATATCTGTATTGAACAATATACAGTTAGGTCCATAAATATTTGGACATCGACACAATTCTAACATTTTTGGCTATATAGACCAACAAAATGGATTTGAAATGAAACAAATGTGCTTTAAACAAGATGTGCTATAACTGCAGACTGTCAGCTTTAATTTGAGTGAAATCAGGTGAACGCTGTAAGAATTACAACAGTTTGAATATGTGCCTCTCACTTGTTAAGAGTCCAAAAATAATTGGACAATTGGCTTCTAAGCTCTTCCATGGCCAGATGTGTGTTATTGACAGCCATCATTGTCAGAGTCAACAATCAAGAGAAGACTACACCAGAGTGAATACAGAGGGTTCACCACAAGATGTAAACCATTGGTGAGCCTCAAAAACTTGAAGGTCAGATAAGAGTTCTAAAAAAGCCCTCAAAGTGCTGGAACAAATTCCTATGGACAGATGAGATCAAGATCAACTTGTACCAGAGTGATGGGAAGATATGGATGTTACATATTTGTGTTATTTGTGCTCTGTTTGTGTTTCTCTCTCTCTCTCTCTCTCTCTCTCTCTATCTCTCTCTCTCTCTCTCGCTCTGTTCTCCCATATCTGCTTTCATTATTCACAGGTTCCGTTCATTGGCCTATTCAGCTGTCAGTCATTTCCTCCCCAGCTACATTCTTATGTCACATCCAATAAGCTAAGACCACCCGTCATAAAAGCACCGCCAGACCACTCACCAGCCCCTCTTTTCCCTTCCTTCTTTTTCTTGTTCCGCTTGTTTGTGTTTATTGCGTTGCGTTACGAAAGAACCCCATCTAACTGTGTATTTTGTTGTTTCCCGTTTCTGTGTGCACGTTATCCGTCGTTATTCATATATCATTCCATTTCTCCATTTACATTGTTAACGAGGCTTGGACAAAGCTTACAGGTAAGAAGGTCACGTGACATACATTTTGCAACACTTAGGACTACTCTTCTGTATAGTACATTAGGTTAGGGGTGAGCACCACCCCTTTTATTTTTTGGATAGATAGATAGAGTTGATAGCCAGGACTCGGAAAACTCTTCGCGTGTTAATTATTTTGTTTTCACATAGTTAGTTAGCTAGATGCTTCTGGGAAGTTAGATTTAGTTTGGGTTTTGTTCTTTTCGTTTCTTTAGCTCCGCCCACGTCCCTTCTGCCAGCTCTCCTGTTTTTTCCGCATCTTTGTATTTGTCTCAGTGTTGTAAATATTGTAAATAGTATATTTTTGACTTACTTTATTTTCTTTATTTTGGATTTATTCGTTGTTTTTGTTCACTTTTGGGAATTATAAATAAAGTCACAATTTTGGTATTATTTTGGTTGTCTTTTGCACTTATTCACAGTTTGTATAAATATATTTTAATTACACCTAAATGTCAAACCCCACCATCCCCTAGACTAACATCAGGGGTTTGTAACAATGGAGAAGGAAAGGAACTGCTCATGATCCTAAGCAGTGAAACATGGTGGAAGTTATAACATGGCGTGGGCATGTATGGCTGTCAAAGGAGCTGGTTCTATTGTATTTATTGATGTGACTGCTGATAAAAGCAGCAGGATGAATACTGATGTGTTTCAGGCAATATTTTCTGCTCATATTAAGCCAAATGTTTCAGAACTCATTGGACGGCGCTTCACAGAGCAGATGGAGAATGACCCAAAGCATACTGCAAAAGCAACCAAAGAGTTTTTAAAGGGAAAGAAGTGGAGTGTTACGTAATGGCCAGGTCAATCACCTGATCTGAATCTAATTAAGCATGCATTTCACTTGCTGAAGACGAAACTGAAGGGAAAATGCCCCAAGAATAGCCAGGAATTGAAGACAGTTGCTGTAGAGCCCTGGCAGAGCACCACCAGAAATGAAACCCAGCATCTGGTGATGTCTTTGCGTTCCAGACGTCAGGCTGTAATTGACTGCAAAGGGTTGCAAACATTAAAAAGTTTGATGTATGATTAATATTCTGTCCAATTACCTTTGGACCCTTAACAAGTGAGAGGCACATATGCAAACTGTTGTAATTCCTACAGCGTTCACCTGATTTGGATGTAAATACCCTCTAATTAAAACTGACAGTCTGCAGTTAAAGCACATCTTGTTCATTTCATTTCAAATCAATTGTGTTGGTGTATAGAGCCAAAAATGTTTGAATTGTGTCAATGTCTAAATCGCTATGGGCCTAACTGTATGTTTCATCATTCATGGTTCTTTCCATTTCTCACTGTTTGCAGTATTTTCTGAATTATGTGGGATAAAAATATTCTTAAAATCCACTCTGTAAAAAAATATTTTAAAATAATTAAATAACCTGACATTACACAAAGTTCTGGGGGTTATTTTGCACTAGAAATATATGCAAATATGTGCATATTTAATTAATTAATTAATTTATTTATTTAAATTTAACATTTTAGAAAACTTGTGATACAAACAAACATTTGCACTTCTTAGTACAATCAATGAATAGGGTAGTATTTTTACCCTGTTATCCTGCAGGGTCTTGCCTTTTAATCATGTAATTATGTACCTTGTAAGTCACTTGTCATTTGATTAAGGTGCTTCATTGCAGCATCAATATCAGTTCCTGCTCGTGAAGTAATTGGGCAGAAGTATAATATGACATCACACTTCTTAATTGAAGAGGTCTCCTTCAGGTCAGATGCTCTCTTATGAAGCATATTCTTGAAATCTTGAACAGCACAATCCATTGTTTGTCCTGTATGCAAAATAATTCAGAAAATTTCATTTTGCTACAATGAAGTACAAATAATAAGAACTAATAAAATTAATAAGGCAAGTAAGGACTCAAAATTTGATTACCATTATGAAAATATTACTACAAATCAAACAAAATAAATATGGTTATAATATTTAAACCATGGTACTCACAAATAGTACCAGTTTGCAGGGGTCTTTTGGCAATAGCTAAAAACTGTATGGGTCAAAATTATTGATTTATCTTTAGTGCCAATAATCATTGGAATATTAAGCAAATATCAAATTTCATGAAGATATTTTGTAAATTTCCTTTACTAACTTTTTTATTGGTTAATAATGTGCATTGAAGCTAATATAGACCATTTTAAATGTGATTTTCTCCGGGTTGTGATAATTTTTTTTATTCCTCAGATTACATTATGTATAAATTTCAATTTTCATTTTTCTTAGATTGACACTTGTGAGGTTTCAGAGTCACAAAATAATCATAGCTTTGCTACACTAAACATAGTTTAACTAAAAAACTAAACTTATACAAAATGCTAATCAATATATCAAGAAGAACATGGTTAATTTTAATGAAGATCAAATGATACTTTATTTAATAAATTAGTATATTTCCAATTGAATAAATAGTGCCCCAAAAAGTACTTGAAGTTAACCTGCTTGCTAGCAATGGAACTAAAGATGTATTTCGTTTATTTCAAGTCAAATTTGCAATCCAACGTGTGGACATTCTGAGGAAATGGGTAGGATGGGTAGGCATGGGCCGGTGTAAGATTCTGATGGTATGATAACTTTGGATAAAAATATCACGGTTTCACGGTATTGTGATTACTGCTCGAAAATATATTCTTTTTAAATGTCTGGGTAAAAGACAAAAACTTTTTTTTAAGATTTATAATATTTTGGAACAGTAAACATTCAGTTCTGACATCTGCTGTCTTCATTAGTTTCAAAATAGATTTCTTTACATTGTTGGGTACTTTTCTGCTGAAGATACTGTTGTCCTAAAAAAAAAGAAAAAAGTAAATAAAAAAATCGTACAAATTAGGAACGGTATTACAGAAAATCTTGGCGGTTTTAAAACCTTGACTTTTCCAAACCACGGTATACCTTGAAAACAGTTATCGTCCCATGCCTACCCATAGGCTACATTTACAGTAATGTCTTACATTTTAACACAATATTTAAAAAATGTTGCATACTTGCAAAAAAGATCCACATTCCAGGACTAAAAACATGTCAGAAGCTAATTGTATAGCTAAAATTAGAGTACAAAATTGTAGCCTGCCTATATACAATTCTTTAATTCAACTCAAGTTATAACAACCTTTATTATATATATATATATATATATATATATATATATATATATATATATATTAAATCACTTTGAGAAATAACTTAAAACACCACAGTAAATGGGATATTGGAATGTCTCTCTAATTTGCTTGTGTTTAATATTTGATATTTAATCATCAATGAAAGATTTAAATGTTTTGTTGATTTGTAAATAACAGCAGTCTAATGTGAACATACTTTTTCAGCTAATTTGACAGTTAAGTAGTTATTGTTTGTTGAATGAGTCTCATATCATGCATTACACCAAAACATAACCAAAGCATTTATGGCCTGCTCCTATACTTACACTTCAAATAACTCACTGAAACATTGTTTAGTTTGTGTTCTGTGAACTGTACACTGCAGAATATCAGACTCTTTTCTGAGTGTTTACGAGGAAGTAGCACATGCAGGGATGTGGTCTAACCTGCCTAGAAATGTACAAAATGTAGCAACGTGGTTGTGTTGTAAAACATTGCGTGATAAGAGACAAATGTTAGCGCTAACATTTATAACATAATTTTGTGCTAGCTAAAAGTATTTTGCTTAAAACGGTATTGAGGTAAAGTTGGTTTTATATTCACACATTCAGACATTGTCCTTAATAATATAATTTCAGAAACGTATTTGCAAATACTAAATAGTGAATTCATATTAGCAGCCAATGACTATCAGAGTACAACATTGTTTACCGTCAAATAAATAGTGATAATGTTGTTTTGAAGTCATATTTACATGTGATTTCAGACACAATATTCAAAGTACCATGGTAAACAATCTAGGGAACATGTCACAAGTTCACTGAACGAATGTGCGAATATAAAATTAACTTTACCTCAATTAAAACGGCATGAATATGACAAAGACTTTCATGCAGGTGCAGTTGATAGCAATGTTACCATAGCAAAAACAACTAATTGTCTTGTCGGCTCATTGATAAAGCATTTTAAATCTCACAAACATTCACAAATCATAGACTAGCCCAGAGGAAATCCTGTAAGTAAATGAAGCATGTGGAATATGTTACTCACCGTTTTTTTCTTCTTTTACAGAGGATCAGAGTGCAGTATCAGGACGAGCGGTGGATCACTGTGCAATGCATTCGTGATGTAAGCTTAACTTTCTTTCACTTTCATTTTTAAAACTACTGCGATAGGACTCTAAAAATAGCCATATCCAGCCAGCAAAATTCATGTGACTCAAATTCGGCCCACACCACACTTACATCCGGCCCACAAACCGCATGGATGATGGCACTTGGGCGGTCCGCTCCTGTTTGCCAGATCTGGGCCATAATTAAGCCATAGCAATATCACATTTCAGCCAGAATTCAACCAAATGAACCAGAACTGACCCTATTCTGGCCCTATTTCATTATTTGCTTTTGATTCTGCTGTTTATGTTGACATTGTTGATTTTGTCACTTTTAGTCTCCCGTTTGTGAGTTTTGTTCATTTTGTTGTCACCGTTGTTGAGGTTCATACGCTGATTATTGATGTCTCTGTGAGCAGAAGTTGAACCATAGAATATTTTTAGCATACAAACCTTCATGATCCTGTGGCATGTGTGAGCATGTTATTACGTTACTCCTAATAATGGATTAAACATTGGTTAACATTAGTGAATTACATTATTTCATCACAGTATGTGCCTCACTTAATTACATTTTTTTTTACTTGGGTTGTTTGCTGTAATGAATAAACTTTTTAAGCAAAGTTCTTAAAAATTACAGCAGCCCAAAAGATAAATTATATTAAGAGGTTCAGGGCTATGAGCACAACTAATGCAAACACTTTTCTCCATGATAGTGACTTTAGTCTATGTGGTCCGCATATGTTTTAAGATAACTGGGCCACATTTGCCATATCTTCTCTGGGCCACTATATAGGCTCAAATCCACGTTAGCCATAGCTTACTGTGCCGAATATTCACCAAAAGTGGCCCACATGTTTTAAGATAACTGGGCCACATTTGCCATATTTTCTCTGGGCCACATTAGGTTCACAGCCGCAATAGCCAGAGCTTACTGTGGCAAATATTTGCCAAAAGTGGCACACATATGTCTTAAGATAACTGGGCCACATTTGCACCTACACATGTGAGCCACTTTAGGTTTAGACCCAGATTACCCTTAAATGACTAAGCCACATTTTTGCCAACTGTGGCCCACATTTGTCCTCCATCATTTGGGCCAAATTTATCATTTTCCACATGGGCCACATTAGGCTCACATTCAGATTACATTTTGCCATAAGTGCCAAATCTTTGACTGAAATGGCCCATATATGAATTTGAATCTTTGGCCCCCCTTTCCCATTGTACAGGTGGGCCACTTTAGGCTCATATTCATTTTATCTGGGCTGAAGCAAGACCAACAGTGCCGCATAACTGCCTAAAGTTCACATGCTATCTGGGTAGTAATAACAAATGACATAAAACTACATAATGGAAAACTTTAATCATTTATAATAATTTTAATTATCATATTTCAGCTATTAGGAGTGAGTAAGATAACTTTATGCCACCAGGGCCCAGTTTTTCAAAAGAAATCCAGTGAGATTTTGGATCACAGATTGAATCAAATCTTGGAAATGTGTTTTTTAAAAGTAACAGAGGGATTTTGAATTAATTACATGGATCAGACCATGTATCCAACCTTACATTTGATTTGGATTAAACAAAAAAGTTTTTTTTTAACTAAATGATCATAAACCTAATAGATGCTTCATATTTGAAGCCTATATAAAGCATATCACATCTATATGGTATATGAGATATGGTAAACAACAAAACAATATCAAAGCAGTATTGTATTAGAACAAACTACAGTGCAACTTACAGTGTTTCTGTTTCTGCTGGTATTTTGCATACCTGGTGTTCTTTGCTGAGGCAGTAGGCTACACCAGTGTTTCCCAACCCTGTTCCTGGAGGCACACCAACAGTACATATTTTGGATGTCTCCCTTTTCTGACCCATTAACTTCAGGTGTTGGGAGTCTCTTCTGATGTTATGATAAGTTGATTCAGGTGTGTTTGATTAGGGAGAGGTTGAAAATGTGTACTGTTGGTGTGCCTTCAGGAACACGGTTGGGAAACACTGGGCTACACAGTTGGTTCATTTAAGGCTCTGGTAAACAGGATTTGGTAATCCTAAAATTTGGTAATTGGATCACAGTGATCCAGCCCAATGTTCCATTAAAACACTGTCATAAAAGTAAGATAGATCAGTTAATCCTGGATAGCAAAACATGGCGTATTTCCAAATCTGCACCAAGTTGAAACAGATTAAAAATTTTTGAAAAACTGGATCCCGAGTAACGTATTTAATAAGAGAAACACAAAAAAGCAGAAACAGTGCTGGAAAATCAGGACAAAAATAACAGCTCAACAACACATCAAGGCGACTTTGTGATATTATAATATTATATACCAATAATTAAATACAATAACTTTCAAACTTTCTACAAGTGCAATACAAGACATGAATTTTAATAATTCGAGTTTAATTTCTACCAGTACTTTTGGCACAACCTCATAGGCACATTGGTTAACAAATAGAATTGAATGCAAATTTTAAAAATATTACAACAGTTATTTTTAATAAGCAAATACATTGCAAAATAACAATAATAAGAGCACTAACACACTGCCACATTTTACCCACACAGGATCATCCTGAGATTGTGCTTTAAATATAATAAATTACTATTGTTTTAATAATATACATTATGTTTACAAGATTTAAATCAGAAAAAAATAATTATAGTGGCCAAGAAAGCTTAATATGCTGCAATTTAAGAAAACGCATGCAATTACAAAAAACACTAGCAAATAACGAAAAGGGCTACATCCGTTCGACAGCACGCGTGTTGCAATTACTTACAGCACATCCACATTTTTAAAAAATGTGCTGCATTTTCTCACAACGCAAACAAATTAATAAAACACACTACATTTTCACACAATACTTGCAAAATAGCTCAGAACACAATGGAAATGTTTTATGTTTTACATAAAATGAACAAGGGAATCAGGACATTTAAATAAACAAACAAAAACTCACCTTTCAAAGATCACCAACAACTTCAGTGAGCAATAGTCACGGCAAAGCAGGTTTCGTCATGTTTTTGGATCCCCTTGAAACATTTCTGTTGTGTTCTGATTTGTTTATGCAAGTGTTGTTTTCGTAAATCGTTTGTGTTGTGAGAAAATGTAGCACATTTTTAATGTGTATGCATTGTGAGGATTTGCAGAAAGATATGCTGTCACACGTATGAAAGATCTTTTCTTAATTTGCTGCTGTTTTTTGTAATTGCAGGTGTTCTTTTTAAATTGCAGGACGTTAAGCTCTCTCGGCCAAGAGAGAAATAATACTTCAATTGAGCAAGAATACATTGAATTGCTGGTATATCTCTGTTCACTCTCTGATGTTTATTGGACTTGCTGTCAGGCTTTTGGCTGTGTCTGATACTGACGCAACTTCACTTCCAGCAGAACATGGACCTTCCATTGATAAAGACAGCTGTAACCCAAATCAAAACAAATTAAAAACAGTACAAAAAGATGTATCCATTATGCAGTCTCAGCAAGCCTTGATGTTTACCATTTGTGGGAATGATCTGTGCTCAGCTTCGTTTCGCAGAATGAATTCGGTCAGTAGTTTCCATGGTGGGCTAATCATCACATCACTGTCCTGACTCTCTGAACTGACCAGCAATAGCGGCTCCTCTGAAACCTACAATATTAAAAAAAAACTGTCATTAGCTAGGTTTCTGTAGTGAAATTAATCTATTCAAAGTTTGCAAAAAAATAAAAGAAACAAAATCCTAAATGTGAATTAGGTGTGTTTCCATTAAGTTGTTAAAACAGCTGACTGTAGTATTGGTAACCTAGTAAACAACAACTATGTCAGAGTTTATTTGGGAATTGTGTTTCCATTTTCTATTATTCACCTCAACCATTTTTTCACACCAAAACCACCACAAGTTAGTGTTAAAACCTTTTTTGCAAATTAAGGAATTTTTATTCAAAATGTAGTATTTCCATCACTCGTTTGTAACGTGACACTTCATTAACACAAGGTGAAGGAAACCCAGCTAATCTTAAAGTTTTGCCTGTTTGTCGCCATCTCTATTTGAAATGTGCAACTGCAGCTTTTTGCAAAAAATACATTGTTTCCATGGGTTTGTGTGTCATGATGTGTATAATCTAATGTTGTGCAGTGTGTGTGGTGGTCAGTCACTGCACCGATGGAGTTAGAGGCACTTGACACTTTTTTCAAACAATTACTACTGGAGAATGTCATCTGAACCAATAAATAATGTCCACCACGTTTGTTCTGATCAGCTGAGAATAAAAAGGTATCACAAAATAATCATGCTATGTACCAATAGTGATTAAATTTAACAATCGCCGATTAGCTTATATCACACCACTTTATGCAAATTATTACAGATGTACATTGTTTTGAAATTATTAGTCCTAAAGTCTGTATGAAATCAAAAAAAAAAAAAAATTTCCTATCTCACATTGTTATTCTTTAATCAAATGTGATCTTCATTCAAAGTCTGACCATTTGCTTCCATGTTTGTAGTGGCGGTTCTTCAGTTTGACAACTTACTTCAGTTTACTTTCAGTTTTTCAGTTTGACAATACATTTAACCACACTTTTCTTATCTTTAGATTGCTATGAGGCAAAAAAAACCCTGCCCCTACTCAATATTCCGTTTCAGTTGGAAATACATCGACATACTGACATAAAATTCTCAGCAACTTCTCATTCAATCGTACTTTAACATCAGCATTGCGTGGCTTCATGAATTTACTGAGTTACATTTAGACTTCAGTATCTGTACAGTCTAATTTCTAATTGTTATAACATTTGAATTTCATGGGAAATTGTTCATTTAAACCAAGAAGCAATCTAAAATTTCCAACTCAGGCTCATTCAAAAATGTACCGCTATATACATTTCGGGAGAGCACCAAATACATCCCAGGAGCTACTTTTTTTTTTTTTTTTTTTTACAGTTTTTGTTTTCACCCTGTAGTGTTTGTTACGTCCATACGTACTTCTGGCTACATAGTTTGCGACCTCCAGAAATGTATATAAGGCTATGGTTTCAGAATGAGCCTATGTTGAACATTTCCTTAGCACTCATTCTCTTTTACAATTTGCCATTAATTGCTGCTGTTGTGATGAAAATCAATAATCCCCCACATGCGATCTGACACGGGTCTCCTTCTGTTTATGTATACAGACATGGCATAATGAACAGCAGATCACCCATAATTTCATGTGGAATCCTACCAGTACCAATCATTAGAAAATATACAGCATTATTACAAGCTCACCATTGTAAATCAGGCTAAGGTAAGGACATAGTTTTGAACACTGACTGGTTATGTAGTTACATAGTTAAAAAAAAAATTACAGGCAGCAGATTTAAGTTACAGAGATATAAATGCTACTCACTAGATGCCCCTCAAGCTGCTTCTGTGTGTGTCTCATGGTCAGACTTCTCTTCTTATCTTTGCATCTCTTGTTCTGGAACCAGACACGAATGACCCGAGGACTGAGGCCTGTCATTTCCACCAGCTGCTCTTTCATGAGAGCGTCAGGTCTGGGATTTGAAGAGTAGCAGGTCTGAAGCATGCGGAGCTGAGTCTCGCTGAGAACCGTCCTGACGCGGGTCGCCCTCTCTGATCGCCTCTGCATTGAGGACCAGGACAGTGTGGATTTGATCGCCTCTGTAGTAGTGTGACATGAAGAGAGGCTTTACTTCAAAACAACACAATGTAATTTCAGAATATACACTTTTTTTACTAAATGAAACCTGCTGCATCTTATATTCCAAAGTGACCTATATAATCCAATTAAGGTGTCAATAGCCTAGTGGTCAGTGCAGTGCCCGACTGCTGGATCTTTCCCCATCCCATACCCATGTTTCTCTTCAACTTCTCTTCTTGTAAGTATACAAAAAAATAAATAATTAAAAAAGCAATTAACTTAAAGTAAAGCAAGCCTTTCCACATTTCATGACAATCCTGGTTTACATGAATCTGTAACAATAGCACGTTTCCATCCACCTCTTTTTATGCACATGCATTTTGAAAATGTGCATAAAAACATATACGCATAACTGAGAATAGGATAAACTTTGTCAGATTTTTAAAATTAATTTAACTGAAAATTTCACTATTTTAACAAAAATGTACAAAAATATATGTGTTAGAACGGCATTAATAGACAAACCATTGGACCGATGGTGTTGGTTATCAAAGTGGTTCAGTATTATTACCTCCCAATACTGTCTTGAGCATCTGCACTCCCAAAGAACCACCAAAAGAGCTCTCCTGCCACCAAAAGCCACCGGATGCACCCCCAAAAAAGATTATGGCTGTTTTTTCAAACTGTTTATTTAAAGTGAGCTGAAGTTATATAATTGATTTGTGTTGGAAGAACATGAAGTAATTGTGTGAAACCCAGCATTTTTTACAGTGTCTTCATTGTGTTTCATCTTCATCTTCCAAAATGTTTCGCCGGTTTATCAGAAATTGATCATTTCCTTTTCTTTGACTCATTGGGTGTGTTTTATGTACAAATATTTTATATTTTAATATTTTATATAAAATTCTAATAAGCATCTTTGGATAGAAATGCTATGCTCGGTTTGCACTTCCACTGCAGTTTAGTACCACTAAAAGTGGATGGGGTTATTGCTATAGTTGCGCTGCTTCTAGAACCATGACTTCCTGAAAACATTTTCACTTTGGATCTCATCCTGCTCTCACTGGAAATACCAATGAGAGGAACATCTGAGTCTCTTCTACTGGCTATGATGCTGCAATTTCAGTATCTTTTTTCTGCGGTGGTTTAAAAAATGGTTTAGTCATTGAAGTCAACAATACCGCAGTGGCTGCTGCTGACTATGGAAATATAGCCGGTTTGGTGGCTCATGTTGCAAATCCAACAACACTAGTGATAATACTCTTTGACTAGTTGATGATCAGTACTGTGTATACGTCATGTTTTGGTAATTGTACAGCTTGCTTAGAACCTCACCCAAGTTGGAACTATAAAAAAAGACTCAGCCCTTCTAACTCTGATCAGTTCCTTTGTATAATTAGCACTTCTTGGATGTATTGCCTCTTCTTGTTGAATTGCTAAATGCCTCTTCAAATGGAAGTTGTTTAGGACAAAAGCATCTGCTAAGACCCCTAAAAGTGAGCTGTACCGAATCAAACCATTGCAGTGCAATAGTGTTTTAACAGCTCAATGTTGAACTAGGTTTATGCTAATGAACTTAAAAGGCTAGAGTAAAATTTCTTGTAATCTCTTTATTAATTTTTATTAATAAAGAGATTCTCTTTTAATTTTTTCCCAATCATGTTTAAAACATGTTGACAAGACATTACAGAATACAACATGCCCAGTTTCAGACTTTTCTTGAACATGCAAATAAACTCTACAAACAGCCTACCAAAGTAGACATGAGGCTTTATCTCTGCAATGTTTTAGCTTATTCAGACCAAACATGGGGTGTTTTATGACAACCATGACCAACTCACAAACACTTCTATTGATCAAATTTTTCACCAAATTCAGGCAATGGTGACAAAAGGTTATGGCGTTTGTGCCGAACATTTTCAAATTACTGGATTACCTAATTTAAGGCATAGTGCTGAACTGCATCTGAGGTTGTATCTCTTCAAAACTTAAAACATATTCACCTAAGACTTTATAGTGTTTTGAATTTTTGATAATCCTGTGAATGAACGGAGAAATGCCAGACGAGAAACTTATCCAAAAACGTACACTCACCGGATGGATCGTCAGTCTCCTTCTGTTGGTTAATAGAAGCACTCATTGGTTTGTTATGATGGTTGGTGCAGAGCAGTTGACCATTCCGCAGAACATACTCATCTCCAGGGAGTAATGGACGACTGCAGCCCTCGCATCGAAAACAGTGGATGTGATAAATATTCACTTGAGAACGCATTACAAACTCTTTGCTGATGAAAGCTTTGTCACATTTTGCACACTTGCTAGTGGATAATCTGCAGAACAAAGAGGATTTGTTCCGTAAAAAAATAGTACATCCATATCATGCAATTAGTAAGGGTAGTAATATTAACCACAAGCTAACCATATTACTGACATATTTAGGCTACATTCAAAAATGTCTACGTCTTAACATGTAAAAAGAATTGGGAACACTTTAAAATAATGCTTCATTAGATAATGTATTACTAGCAAGAACATACAATGAGCAATACATTTATTACAGTTTTTATTTTTAAACAATAATGTAAATAAAGTTGTTCAATTTTAGTTAATGTTAACTCTGAGTGCATTAGCTTAACAAGCACAACTACGGATGTTACTGATGAATTAGTAAATGTTGAATTATAATTAATGAATGCTGTACAAGATTGTTCATAAATTGTTTATTTTAGGAAATACATTAACATTCAAACATAACAGACCATTATTAAACGAAACAATCCAATATTATTTATAACACTGCGTGATTTTTATATTTGTCAAAACAGTATATATTTTCAAAAGCTTGCATTTTATTAAGAATTATGTAATTTTGCAGTACAATGTTTGCAAATAATTAAGTTAAACGGTTTGTTTAAAAGAAAATAGTGTTTTCTTCAGAAAAAAGAAAAAGAAATATTGTTATTAAAATACAACTTCTCACATCATTGTTTTTGTGCAATTATAATATTGCTAGTGTTGTAAAATGTTAATGAAATCATATTAAAAACCGTTTTAGAAAACGTATAACAAAACAAGCTTATTTGCTTTCTTAAAGGAACAGTAAATTATTTTATAACTGTCAAAGCGTTGTGTAGGCTAACATTTCTAAGTTATTGCAGTAACCACCTAAAAGTGAGTAAATCAATAAATAAAACTTTTCGAAACATTTTATACTTAGTTTACTATGTTTATAAGCTACTATAGTACCCAACTATGTGTAAAGGCCTACTTTAAGTAGTAAAAAAGGTAAATGTTATTTGTGAGAGTTATTCATTTATTGTAATAGGCTACCACCACTCACCTGCTGTAGTGTTCTCTGCAGAAGGTTTTTCCGTCTCTGATGAAGCAGGTGCAGGACTCGTCCAGAAACTGATGGCACTCCGCGCACTTCAGACACCGCGCGTGCCACTCCAGATCAGGGGAAACGCGCAGAATAAAGCGGTCCAGGATCTCAAGCCCACACCCCACGCAGAACGACGACAGCTTGGTTCCTTTAAGAACAAAAACTACATTACACTTATACACATCGTCTGTCAGTTGTAGACACTAATGTCACAGAAATGCGAACTAGCTTCTCATCAAATATAACAAAGATCAATCAATGACAACTTACTGTTTTGTTGCTCTCCCATGTCAGAAAGAAGCTTGTACCGCGGTTAACTGCTCTTGAACTGCACTTCTACAGGGTCACTAATGAGTTTGTCTCGCTCTTTTTTATGTCTGATTTGATGTGAGTGCAGAAGAACCAATCAGTATGCTCCTTCAGTACTGGACCATAGAGCTAATTACTGAAAACCCCGCCCTTAAACACTTAGATACGCCCACAGCAGGTTTATTTCCTTCTGCATTTCTGACATAAATCTATACTTTTGCTAAACGTTTTACAAGGTTTCTCGTTTTTTTTTTTTTTTTTTTTTTTTTTTTTTTTGTTAGTTTTGGTTGACTTAACAGTTATCTGTAACCATGTTTTGCAGTCAATGTCTAAATTCATTAAATTGTTTTTTTTTATTATGATTATTTTATTCAGCTCCTTCAAGTGAACTATATTAGTGGGCTAACTGTAATAGGAAAGCACTACCTAATATTGTTTTTACTTTCTTAGCTTGTTTGAATCCACATGTGTATAACATTTTCCCAAATTAACTTCACACTTGTATATTTTTAATAATAAAACTATGAAAGTGAATAGTGTAAATACACTATAAAATATAGTATGAAATACTGTTTTACTGCGCTGGAGGATAAATGAGGTTGTGAAAAACTCATCAGTGGATTTGCTATTCGGTGGTTGGACTTTTAGCTGTGAAAATTAAACCACACTGAATGAACTAAACTGAACTTCAACTCTGAAAACTGGACTGACACTGTTTCAGTTTTCTAGAGCTACTATGTGAAGCTGCTTTAACACACATACACTGTAAAAGCGCTATAGAAATAATAATGAACTGAATTGAATAAACTTCAGCACAAACACAATGCGCATTCAAACTTTTTATCTTTTTTTGTGGTGATATATTATACACATTTATATAATATGCATTTAATAAGCTTAACTATAATAGGTAAAAAAAAATATTTATTTGAGCTGAGATATTAACTGTAACACTCATTGCTTAATATTCAGCAATATACGTGTACAAACATGTACATGTCAACATTGATTTGACTGCTCTGATCCAGTGACAATAAAATCTGAATTGAGCTTGATCGTTGAAACTGCTACATTCTGTAAAGATGCTTTAAATGAACCAACATTCACCACTAATTGAAATGAACTGAACCAACACTTACATTAACTGAAGAATGGCAATACTGTTTTTATGATTTGAACTTTTTATTGGTTTTTCTTAAGCGACATAAAAGCAGAACAATACAAGATAAATAAATACAATAAATAAAAAGGTCATATAAATTAGGTAAACCAAACCAAAACACATACAAATAAATGAGGAAAATCTATTAAATGAGACCCTTTAAATTGAATATTTGCAAAATTATCATATTTATTACATCACCAGCATAACGTGTAAGCCACAAGACGTGTTTACAATACAGGCAGTATAAAACTGAGAATAATCAAATGACTCTTGAATATTTACAAAAATAGAGCTTTAATAAAGGTAGAGCACTTACGGGCATATATTTTAACGTTTAAATTAGCCACAGAAATAAAACGCATGTGTGTTACTACCGTACACTGAGAGAAAATGAAAGTAGAACTAATCTGAATGCAGTACTATAAATGTCGACTAGGTGGCGGGATAAAACCACAATAAGTTTAAATTTAAATTCCCACCAATTTCCCCAGTTATGGCAATACTGTTTTTATTGTATTCAAAACCATTGCAGTGCATTTGAATTTGAAAGCTGTGTTGCTGTGGTAACATCGGAACCTTGGAACGTTGGAATATTGAAGTAGCCTGTATATGAACATGCATTTCCAGTATTACAGCAGACCACTGTGAACATTTATTCATGAACTGAAGCACAAGACACCACTAAGAAAAGACAAACAGTGTTTCAGATATCAGTTGGCAGAATTGATTCAAATCAGATTGTGTTTGACCATCAAATCATTATAAACAGTTCAACTATTCCTTTCAGTTCTCCAGACTCTTTTGCACCAATGGCCATGGAGCAGTCCCCATCTCAGGAACACTTAGATGAGCTCAGCACAGCTCTGGCTGCAGGTCTGTGGTGGGCACAGGTAGAGGTCACATACCCCATTTCTGAAGAGCCTGAGTATGGGGATTGCCACACATGGCCGCAGTGGGAAATAATGGAGGCAGGAGATCTGTCTTGGCCCTCACCGATAGTCTTCAATCATGCATCTGAGGAGGCTGAATCACAGAATTCAGGATCAGATGCAATCCTGATGAGGATTGAGGAGCCGAGGCAGATCCATGAGTCAATGAACCAGGAGGTGCAACAGAATGAGCCTCAAGTAACAGATATACAGAGATCCCCCATGGCTGTGAAGACCACAGAGGAAGAACACACTGAGTCTCCACAGGGATCTGCAGTTCCAGCATCACTGCCTGTCTCCAGCAGCCAGACTGCACATGTGTCCTTCAGGATGTTTACTGTAAAATGTGCTTTAACCACAAGTTCTTTGCCAATGGACAAAAAGTTCAGTGACATCCTTAAGGAGCAGAGGCAGAAGTGGAAGGAGGAGCTGCGTAGACAGAAGCGGCAGTGGAGATCCTCAAAACCCCCACAGGGCGCACCTGTAACTGTAACTCAGCTTCCCAGAAATAGCACATTGGTAAGTCTTTGATTTCTGTCCATATAATTTAGACTTATTCAAAAATTCATTGAATTTAATGTTTTCTGAGTCCTTATTTGAAATATGGGTGGTTAACATGATGTTGAATTTTCATCAAAGGTTGTGCTTGTTTTATTTTTGAAATGAGTTTATATTGTGATGCTATTTGTATTAGTTTATTAGTCTATTAGTTTAGTTTTTATTTTATGAACACATTTCTATCTAGTTTATATATATTTAGGTTTAGTTTTAGCCATACTAGTTCATCAGAGTTTGCAGACATTGTCTGGTGTAAGCCAGAGTGAAGTTTAGTGTTTGCACAGCTTACACTGACCCTTGTGCAAAAAAATAAAAAATAAATTAATAATAATAATAATTATATATATATATATTGTTTTAACAAACACTGAACCAAAAAAAACACACAAATGCAAATTAAATTAATAAAAGTACAAATTAAGACAAACTTATATATATTAAAGATAATGTAGTAAAACATGCCTAGTTTAATTTTTTGGAAAATGAAGAAAAATTGGAAGACGTTTTGTTTAAAGAAAATGTGTTGTTCTATATAAAAATGCACTTGACTGCTGTTTTTGGCTGTAAAATCACAATCAGGAGGTGTTTTTGCACAACCTGTGATTATTAATTCTGAAAATGATTATCATTTTGGGGCAACGCAGTGGCGCAGTAGGTTGTGCTGTCGCCTCACAGCAAGAAGGTCACTGGTTCGAGCCTCGGCTGGGTCAGTTGGCATTTCTGTGTGGAGTTTGCATGTTCTCCCTGTGTTCGTGTGGGTTTCCACCGGGTGCTCCGGTTTACCCCACAGTCCAAAAACATGTGGTGAGTTGGGAATTGGGAAGGCTAAATTGTCCGTATGTATGAGTGTGAGTGAGTGTGTATGGATGTTTCCCTGAGATGGGTTGTGGCTGGAAGGGCATCCGCTGCATAAAACATGTGCTGGATAAGTTGGCGGTTCATTCCGCTGTGGCGACCCCATATAAATTAGGTAAACCAAAACAAAACACATACAAATAAATGGGGAAAATCTATTAAATGAGACCATTTGAATCGAATATAAGCAAAATAATCATATTTGTTACATCACCAGCATAACGTGTAAGCCACAAGACGTGTTTACAATACAGACGGTATAAAACTGAGAATAATCAAACAACTCTTGAATATTTACAAAAATAGAGCTTTAATAAAGGTAGAGCACTTACGGGCATATATTTTAACGTTTAAATTAGCCACAGAAATAAAACGCATGTGTGTTACTACCGTACACTGAGAGAAAATGAAAGTAGAACTAATCTGAATGCAGTACTATAAATGTCGACTAGGTGGCGGGATAAAACCACAATAAGTGTCTAGATGCAACTGCACAGATGGAACTGCTGCACAGATGCAACTGCTGGATAAGTTGGCAGTTCATTCCGCTGTGGCGACCCCGGATTAATAAAGGGACTAAGCCGAAAATGAATGAATGAATGAATTATCATTTTGGAAAGACTTTCTCTAAAAGAAAAAAATATTACCAGACATACTGTGAAAATGTCCTTACTCTGTTAAACATCATTTGGGAAATATTTAAAAAAGAAAAAAAATTCAAAGCGGGTTTAATAATTCTGACTTCAACTGTAGTTCAATACATTATAACTCTTATTAATTAAAGGAAAAGTTAGTGATTCCTTATATTTGTTCATACACCAGACTTCAAACTACATGAATAAATTTATATTTTTCTTCAAAAACATTGTTAAATTAAACATTTTTAACATATTTGTCAACTACTCATATGCAAATAATTCAATACCAATTTTTATTTAGAATCCTGATTATGTCTGTTTCTTCAACAGGACACTGCAGGCGTGGACCAGTCAGTTTCAGTGAAAAAAATCAAAACCAGTGATCAGCAGCTGTGGATTGACAATTTGTCCAGAAAATTTGCTGATTTATGTTTGTAGATTGTGTATGTGTATTGTGCACATCTTAAATAAATATATTCTCATAAAAATTGAATATAGTTTTGCTTGTTTAATTATAGAAAATGGAGGTGTGAAGAAACCAACTCATATAAAGTGCTTTGGGTGTCTGTCAACACCGTAATCAATTCATACATACATCCATTCATTCATAAAGACTAAAAACTAAATAGTATATTCTTTTTCATCGGATGCCTCTAAGCAGGTAAAAACACAACTTACATCAAGCTAAAGGACAGATTTGTAAGAGAATATGCTGGCATGTTTAAAAAATGTAATGTGGGTTAATGCATTAAAGATTCATTTGATCATTTAACAATTTTATCCATTATTTAATTTCACAATAAACCTGGATTAACTATAGCCTATTTTGATGAACCATTAGTTTAAACTCAGGTTTAGATTTTAGTAAAGGATTAACTTGAAGCTTGCAATTGAGGAGGTTTATATACTCAAAATCCAACTTTTTTGCTAAAACATAAGATTTCAATCCATAATGTTTGTGGTTTAAGCAATAACTTTATAACATTCAGTTCAGTTGAATGAATAATAATGTAATAATTACAGAAAGAGAGCTGAGAATAGCTAGGCTCAAAATATTCAGTATAGGCCTATACATTTTAAATTATTTAACTCTGATTTTATTCAATCTGACTTTTGAATTTAAAATTTCATAATGGGGTATATGCACAGACTTTTAATTTCAGTCAGCCAGCCCCAGGGCTTCTGGTTAATTGTCATCCCATGCAAAATGGCCGCGTTTATGATCTGATTTCTTTTAAAAAGACAGCGATCTTCATTGCCTGGCTGAGATTTGATATAAAGTGAGTATCAGACCAAACAAGAAGCACTGGATTAAATTCCATTTTTTCATGCCATGTCTTTAAAATATGGAAGTTAATTTTATCCCAGTATTCTCAATGGAATTTCTGCACTAGCATGCTGCTAATGATGGCGCCTGCGTCAAACAGTCTTTCGTCTCTTTACACTTTAACAACCAAATGAATGCTTAAGCCTATTAAACTGATTATATTTGAGTTACATTTCAACATAGATGCGGTAAAAGGAACCATATAAAACTGAAAATAGTCACATTAAGCTTTCACCGGAAGTTCATCGTGGCTGAAAAACTAACTTTGTGCATATAGCCTATTGTCGTAGGGTAGGCCTGTAGTCTAAACAGGATATTTCTCTGCTGTATACAAAATATGAATATACTCTTCATAATCACAAAATTGCATTACAGTATTACACTTGAACCCCTAAAACATGTTTTTGTAGTTACACCATATATTAACCAGCTTACTACTAAAATGGTATAAGGCTATCAAAAATAACATGCTTCCTGTAGGCCTGCTACACTCTTACTATAAGAAATCCATGATTATTTGTTAGACCATTTATCCAAACTATAAATACAAATTTGTCACCCTCAGAAATAGAAACACGCGGGTGTTTTCTCTCAAACGTCCACGTTTACGTCACATTGCGTGCGTCATTGCGTCATCAATCTCCGCCATATTGAATAAGGAAATAAGAGTGGAAGAGGAGGAACGTCCCGGATGCATGTAAACATCCACGTCAACAGAAAGGATATTAATGAAACGCTCATAAAGGCAAGAGACAACACGAATATTGGCATTCCAGACTCTGACGGATGTATAATTAAAAGACTGTTAAACACGGTGGTGTTTTAGGCTCGTGCGAACAATGACTTCACTAACGCAGAGAAACTCGGGCCTGGTGCAGAGAAGGACCGAGGCCTCGCGTAACGCCGCCGCCGCCGATAAGGAGAAGATCGACGGCGAGGATGAGTTCGAGTCTCGCCGCGGGGAGGAGGAGGACGAAGACAAGGGAGACTCCAAAGAAACACGGCTGACTTTGATGGAGGAAGTCCTGCTGCTCGGACTGAAGGATCGAGAGGTTTGACTTGTGTGGCTTTGTTAGTCAAATGGTCACCCGGAGCGCCAAGTTAACATGAGGACTAGATAAATCCTGTAATACCATAGAGATTAAGTGTGTTAAGAACAGCTGTTCTTAGAGACCCTCGCTTTAGCATGTTATAAGGGTCCCAGTACGGTTTATTATTGAGATAAAGTTGTTTATTGAACGTTACTCGCACATTCATTAAGTGACAACTTATGACATGCTCGATATATTGTTTACCACGTTAACTTTGAATATTCAGTCTGAAATCGCATGCAAGTATGACTTTAAAACCGCATTAGTACTATTTATTTGACTGTGAAAAATGTACTTTGGTAGTAATTGGTTGCTAATGTTTTTACTGTTTACAATTTGCAAAGAATACCTTTTCTGAAATGATATTAATAAGGGGAAAGTGCGAATGTAAAAGCAACTTTACCTCAATGTTAATATTGGTTTAAAAATGGCTAAAGGCATAGGTCTTTTAGAGCTTTTAAAGTAAGTCTTGTGTCATAATGGTGAATTATGTAACTCTTTACCACTTCCTTCCCGTTAAACAAATGCACAGCAGCGTAGATACTTGCATTAGGTTAATTATGAATCGAATATATAGAGATGATAAACTAAGTTAATGCAGTCTGGAACATAAAGTAAAAATTTTTTAACTTAAGTTTTCTTAAAGGAGTAGTTCACACACAAAAAAATGCAAATTCTGTAATCATTTACTCATTTACTTTACACAGTTTTTTTACTATGGAAGTCAATGGTTAGAATTTTTCAGCATTGTTTAATTGGGATGTAACTATTCACCTGACTCGTGATTCGATATGATTCACAATACTAATCTCAATCTCTAATTGATTATGATTAATTAATTATTATTCTTTGTTATTTATTTAAATTCTTTTGCCCTCATAGTTAACTGACAGGTTTTGTACAGTAAATATGCTCCCATTACAAGTGAGAGATTTCTGACTTAAGGGTGCGTTACTTGATTTTAAAATGATTGAAGGAAACATACACTATCTACTATCTATGATTATTTATTGAGCATCAACGTTGGACAACTGACTTTTTTTCTTATAATAAAGTGAAAATAAATACCTTGCACTTTTGTAAACAAAATTAATTATTTTCAAAGTTTTTCATATTAATAAATAAGCAGTATCTCTTTTAAATAAAATAACTGTTTTATATCCGGTAAATATTATTTTAAACAGTGCATGTCTTGAATGTTCTGTAAAAATTTCTTTGATGTAAATAATCATTTTATTGTAATAGAAAATATGCCGTCTCAAGGCAGCTCTGGCGCAGCTTCCAATCATTGTCAATGTAGTGCAAACGTACATTTTTTTGAGAGGTGCGCAGATATGCAAGGGATCATACCCATGCGTTCAACACAAGTATAAATCAGCCTTAACAGAGCAGGGTCACGTGACTCCGCGCGTTGTAAGAAACGTAATTGAAAAAATTGACCTGGAAAAAAATTGATAGGTTCTGAATGTCGATTTCGGCTACTTTTGGATTAATCGCTTTTTGGATTAATTGTTTTTTACAAAATACTTTGAAACGAATTTAAAGTGAAAAGCCCTTTAATTTAACTCTAATAATATTGCACGTTTTTTTGCAAAATAATATATTTTCTGACGTAACTCAATTGCTATTTTAAAAACAAATACCAAAAAAAAAAAGAATAATACAAACTAAAGAAGACTCCTCAATATAAACAAACAAAAATTGTGACTGTGCTGGGATTTTCCTTTTTTTTTTTTTTTTTTTTTTTTTTTTTTTTTTTAAAGAAATATCAGCATATGACTTTCTGGCATAAGGTGAGGTTTTTGCACATTTACAATAGCCGCATTTCCACTGTCGGGCCAGTGCGAGCCAGGGCTTTTATCGCGCCGGGCCAATCGCCCGGGAGGTTGAGCAGTGAGGCCGAAATCATGTCGCGTTTCCACTGTTGAGCTAGTAGCTCATGGCGCATCACGCAAACCCCGCCCCCAGAACGTCCCCCGAATCAAACGTCATACAACCCGCCCACTTCAGTGGCAATCAAGCAAATAAAGCACACCATCACATCATCATCACCAAACCATTAAAATGAAGACAACCGAAACAAACAAATGACACGTTACTGTACAGTATTACATTATATGTCTATACGCATAGGCGGAGGGTGAACAAACTCCATGGTAAGGCTAATATATGCGCTGCCCTTTAATGCATTTAAAAAGATTTGCGACCGACCAAAAAGAGGTTTTAACAAAAGCACCGCCTATC
Organism: Danio aesculapii; assembly: GCF_903798145.1. Taxonomy (NCBI): domain Eukaryota; kingdom Metazoa; phylum Chordata; class Actinopteri; order Cypriniformes; family Danionidae; genus Danio; species Danio aesculapii. The sequence goes on along the minus strand of NC_079444.1, from coordinate 9,848,957 downwards.
AACAAACATCTATTATATTAAACACACTTAAAATTATTTTATTAAACTCACCCACTGATATACACTACCGTTCAAAAGTTTGGGTTCAGTTTATTTATTTTTTTATTATTAAATTTATTTAATAATTTAATTAAAATTATATCATCATGGCGGCATTTATTAAATATTAAAATTTGTTAAATATTTATTAAATATTTATTTATTACTGCTTTTTTGTTTTTGATTAAATAAATTTATTATATAAAATATTTTAAAAAAATATTATATAAAAACTTATTTTAAAACATTTAAAAATCTTACTGACACAACTTATGCCCGGTAGTGTATATAATTATAATAATAATAATAATATAAATTATATATATTATATTATATATTAATGGTAGCCTTTTGTCTAACAAACAAAAATGTGTTTGGCATGGCAGTCAATATAAATATTAGCCACTGCCCTATCTTATGCAGCAGAATCCTCCTTTTAGACCAGGCATTATAAGTGTTGATGTTGTCTTTGTTGTTAAACTGCAAAAATGTGTCAAGAATCCGAAATTCTTCTCTTTTTCACGAGGCCAATCGAAAACCGAACTTGTAGTTCAGCAATAAATATTTGACCTTTAAAATGTAAAACTCCAAACAATTGCCTAAACAAGATTACTACACTATAGGCTAGACTACGTTACAATAAAACTATCAAATTCATTTAATGCTGAAAACACGTTAAACCAGTGTATTATATTATTATACCCCTCTCGTAATACTCATTTGTCCTTTTATTACTTATGTCCAGTGCTTAATTTGTGAATTGCGAGGTTCCGGAACAGATTGGGGTGACCGATCCTGCATGTTACCCAAGGATCGAGAGGTGTCGCGCATGAAAGAGGAGAGGGGTGGGGGGTGTTGGTGTGGTGGATAGCAGAGGGGTGTCGCGCGGACGAAAGGGAGCGGGGCGGGGGTGTCGCGAACAAAAGTGAAGAGGGCGGTAGAAGAAGGGGATCAGTAAAATGAGGTGCTGGATCAGATTTCAGAGGTTCCGAATCCAGCGTGTTCCGGCACAAATTAACCCCTGCTTATGTCCTTGACCAGCAAATCAGAATTTTCCACTGGCCAGCAGTTTTGGTTTGGTTCTCAGAGCTGCTGTGAACTCACAGGGCTGTGTGTTTTCATTCATTATATTTGTTTACTCAATAACCGACTGTTGGCATTGTGCATAGAGTGGTTTTATATCCATAATATAAAACCACAGAAATTCTCCAGTAATAACTCGGTATAAAATGTATTTTATAACATCCTTGTTTTGATAGACATCGTCAAACATTCAGCCCAAAAACATATACATTTTTCCCTAGGATATATGACACTTAATATGCTTTAAGGATGTTGCATATTATTCGGTGATCTTAAGTGTTGTGTTTCAGCACGTAAGAGCAAGTAATAAAATATAGCCTATATTTCGTTGCGCTAAGCAGCTATTCACTAATAAAGCACTACATTTCAAATTTTATTTTTACATTTTACCACGTCATATAAAAACATAAATACTTGTTTGAGGACATAGAACACATTTTTTACTTGCGGTTTTCCCCAATGCGTTTGTAAAGCGGCGGTGCACAGGACTGGATGACAGAAAAGAAGGTGTCTTCTTTCACTCACCCAAAAAATGCTCTGTTTGCACAATTTGATTAATATCATCTTATCCAAAAATTTTATGAATAATATTTTAATTGTGTGTTTATTGTTTTTAGAAAATGTCTAAAAAAAATTTCAGATAGGCCTTTGTAAAATGAAAGTTTAATATGGCTTTAAAACGGTTTAATTTATGTATTGTATATATCTCAATTACTATAGCTAACTTTTATTTGTTTTATATTGGTTTATTTATTTTATGTGATTTTATTATATCCGATATTTGTAATTCTTTAAATGCTTTCAATATAGCTTAGGCTATTTTATCAAGATATGATACTATTGTTTTGAGCCTACAAAAGTGGACACGCAATTTGTAGAGTTTTATGTCTTTCTGTTGTATTCGTATTTTGTATTCTCTCCAAAATAAATTAAAAAAAAGAAAGAAGCCGCTCGCGGCATCAACAGAGCTGTCAAGCGAGCGTTTTTTCGCCCAGTCTCACTCTCACACAGGCATATAAACGCGCACGTATCATGCACAAACACACCTTTAAAAATTGTCAAAAACTCTCGACAACCTTTACTGGCTGCTGTGTCTTTAATAAGATGTAAAGATTATTATGCGTTATTGAAGCATCAAGGAGGACGCAGCAAAGAAATATCCCTTATAAATAAAAACTTAATTATTTAATGCAACATCCTTTCATTTGAAAGGGAAACATAAGGGTGATCATAAGCAAAAAGACCCCTAGCCTATAAGGTGTTTTATAGAACAGCCTATCTTAAACTGACCAGCTATGTTTTCTTTCTCATTTATTTATTTATTTGTTTGTTTGCCGCATGTACTCCCCTGCGATCGGAAAACTAGTGTAGCCTAATGACGGCATGCCATCTTTACCAGAGTCGGGCTAAGTCTGCGTCTCCTTTCACTCCACCCGAAGCCCCTGCTGGTCCTCTTTGGCCCAAGGTATTCGGCAGGCTGGAAAAGGCCAGCCGCTGGCCCAGAGAAAGTCCCTCTTTGGCCCAATCAGGCCCCGGAAGTGATGGTGGAAACGCGACTAGCCCTGGCTCGCTCGCTTTAGGTGAGATAGTGGAAACGCGGCTAATGTCCCCTGCTGATGAGAGAACTATTTCATTGGGAACTGAGATTGCTGGTGTGGAGAGGTAAGCCTTTCCTAAACTAGAGAGCAGTGTGTACAGAGGTAGTCAATAGGCCCTCTGACCTGGCACTTCACCATTGTCATTTTACTCTGCTGCCCCACCTCTTTCTCGCCGCTGATGTGCAGGTAAAGCGAGTTTGTGCTTGTAAACACAGCACCCTCTTCTGTTTAAAAAATGTATTACGATTTGTTCAACATTTCTACTGATTTGAATCATCACATGTTTGAATAAATTTTCAACCGGCTCCTGGTGAATAGTTACATCACTATTGTTCAAAATATTTATTTTGTGTTTGACAGAATAAAGAAACTCCTAAAGGTTTGCAGCCACCAGGCTGAGTAAATGTTCATTTTTGGGTGAACTATTTACCTTTCAAGTGTTCGCCACCTGCTAGTTTATGGAAGCATGCCTTTTTTCATATCAGCCATTATGACAGCAGTAAATGTTATCTGCGGATGTTATTTGCAGAATAGTATATATAACTCATGCTTGTCTTGTGTAGGGTTACACATCGTTCTGGAATGATTGCATATCGTCTGGTCTGAGAGGGTGTATGCTCATTGAGCTGGCCATAAGAGGACGCCTGCAACTGGAGGCTTCTGGCATGAGGAGGAAAAGCTTGCTGACCAGAAAGGTGCGTGTGTGTTAAAATAATTGTACCGGGCATTGTGGGCAGTTTGGTGATTTGATTTGTATGTGATTTTTATTTAGTTTTAAATAAGCATTGTTGAGTTGTCAATAATATTTCCCTTTGAATTGTAGCTTTTTGTAGACATGGAATCCATATTTAAATATAAAAGTTGACTTAAACTATCATACTCTGCTATGCATCAGTAAAAAAAGTTCAATCAGTTTTACAAGTGTGCATCGGATACAACTTGGCATTTAAATCGCACCGCATCATTCCTAATGTATTTGCGTTGGTAAAAACTAATAATGTGCTATACTTTTATTCACTTTACAAGTGACCAATATTTTATATGTAGATTGATTTGGCAGACTCTAGTCTAAGATGTTTATCAAGAACGATTTGTCATCGCTGCTGTGTGACCATGACATGATGCATGACATGTCACGGGTAAAGTTTGTCATCTATAGATGTTCGAAAACCATGCAAACATGTTAATCTGGCTGCTTGATTGGGCAAGTTAACAATAAAATTATAGCACAATAATTCTGTGTAAAATATGCATGTTGCTAAACTATTGGTTGTGCCCTCTGTAGAAATTTAAACCTAAACTTGTTTATTTAATGGAAGCAGTAATCGTGAAGGCAGGATTATGATGGGTAAACGAAATGTATACTAGTACATTTCTAAGCTCAAATGTTGAGGTTTTTCTTTTAGCCAAGCGTGGTGAACTTTACTTTTTTCAAAAATGTTTTTACTTTTTTTTTTTATTTATTGTTTTAAACTTGTACTTATTTAATGCTTTAAAGGGCAGTCTTAGATTGTAATGTTCTGTTATTTGGCTATAATAGTAGCCTATGTGAGGGAATGGTAATATCACAGTTTTTTTATGAGCTAGATTGATAAACTGAGCATAGCTTGACTGTTAAATACAAAAGGTGTTTTTATGTTTCATCAAATTGCATCTAATCACATTGTGTTGAAATCAGATTGTACTTGATCATGATGGGGCGAATCACATTGCATCGTATTGGTAACTGCTTCATATTTATATTTATTGTACTGTATCGTTGGCTATGCATCAAGATGCATATCGCGTTGGTCTCAGTTCTGAGATGCACATCCATAATGTTCATAAAATGCACATTTACATTAACAGTAGAGCTTTTTGGAATTACAAACACTGTAACAGGAAATCATAAATTTCCATCTATAATGCACATAAGGTTGGCAAGTCTAGCAGTTAAACTATTATATTTATATAGCATCATTACTTATGTATGTAACACTTTGTACAGAAGATTGCAGCTTTGCAGTATTAGACATGCAGAACAGTGTTGATTTCAAGTACAATTTTACTTCTATAAGGCAGCTTTTTAGTATTTCTTTTTTTTCTCGCAAACACTTGACTTTTCACAGACTAAGCAATTGAAAGGAACCGGAAAAGATTTCCTTGTCAAAGAAGTCGGAACCTCAATCACACCTACCTTTCATATTTGAGGGTGTTGACTAGCCAAAGCAAGCTTTTTTAAAACCTCTGCTTGGGCTGGAAAACCCTTGGAATTGTCAAAGTGCTGTGAACTCCGTTTTAGCCTGTTTTTCTCACTTGAGTTTGTTTATTGATTTCACTTAATTTTCGCAATTAAGGTTAAATGCAAAATCAACTACAGTGTCATTTGTTTGCAAATTTTGTCACATTTTTAAATTTCAACACAAAGTCTGAGTAGGAAAATGAATATGCTATCTAACTAATAGATCACAACAGTAAAGGTATATGGGTGAAGTATAACTAAACTTTATCAGCTGTGTCTCACATTTGATACACTTCAGCAAAATGGTATCCTTTTGTATTATGCCGCGGTCACACTGGAGTTTGAGTATGTGAATTTCTGTTGTACGGCACTATGAAAAGGGATGGGAACGGGATTAAACAAGGTGATTAGACATTTTAAAAAGCGAGCGATTGGTCCAAATTAAAATTTCTCTCCACAGAGGACATGTTTTGATCTTCGATTGGTACCACGCAGTCACGAGATGCGATTTTCCCAGGTCAGAGTTCACCAAGCTTGAACTTTGCCACACAGTGAACTGCGAAACTTGTCTCACGAGCTTGCGTATACAGTCTGACGCATTTGTGCACATATGAATGGAAGTCTATGGGCCGAGATGTCCAGTGTGACTGCGGCTTTACTTGAGTGGGACAAATTATTGTGTGGTTCTTGTAATCAAATTTTTGGACTCCCCTGTTTCAGCAGAAACAATCATCTATGATGGATAGACCTGTGTAATCAGCGGAAACACAGTATATAGAATGCTGCTGCTGGACATAAGCAGAAGTAAATATTCCTTTATTGGGCTGCTTACTATCAAATCAATGGAGATTTTGTTTGTATCAGGCATTGTAGCATATATGTTTTAAGTGGGCATTTATTAAGACATTAGAGCTAATAAGAAACATTGGATGGCAAGAAAACAATACTGATAAACTTGATGGTAATAAGGGGGTTATAAAAAGTGCTTTATAGTGCAGGAAACAAATATGTTTTCTTCCTAAGTCTTAATTGTTCTTAAATAGACTTGGCTAGTATTCATATAAATTACATTGGTTATGTCAACTATTGCAAAACAAAAAGCAATTCAACAACGGACCATGCATAAATTATCTACTGTTTGTATCCTTATTGTTGTAATTTGGTTCTGTTATTGGTTTTTTTTGTAAAATAAACAAGCTTAATGTATTTTTTTGTTCTTGGTGTTATGTATATTTATTGTACATGTAACAAAATGCATAATATAGTACATTTGCTATAGTTAATGTTTTTTAATCGCAGTTGTTTTGCAAGCTTGTTTTATTTTTGTCACAAATATAAAAAAACTAATGAGACAAAATTGGATCTTGACTCTTTAAACCTGTTTTTTCTCTTCAGGTATTGTGTAAATCGGATGCCCCAACAGGAGACATGCTGCTGGATGAAGCACTGAAACATGTTAAAGAAACTCAACCTCCAGAGACCGTCCAGAGCTGGGTTGAGTTGTTAAGTGGTGAGTTATAAACATACTTGACAGATACGTGTAGGTTACTTAATTAGTTTTCTAAGGGAAACTTGCACATTTCCAAGTCTGTATGAGGTTATTATATTTTGAAAAATATCCCAATTCAGTATCTTGACAGTTTGAGCAAAGTTTTTCAGTCTTGTTTTGGCAGGTTTGGATGTGGATGTGTTTGCAGTACATTTTACTTTGTTATCTGATGCTTTCATAGTGAACAAAATATTTATCCACTAGAAAGAAACTGAAATGTAAAAAGTAGGCAGAAAATGCTAAAAGAGTAGCAAAATAAATGAACATTTTGTATTTCTGCTAATGGACTCATGCACCCAGCAATTGGAGGAGCTAGAAAATTAAGATGAATATTTGGCATAATTCAAAACGAGAGTACAATTTAATGTCAAAGTGCCATTTTTTTAAATCGATGTTTTTAAAATGGCAGTACCATTTGGTACTGAAATTCCAATATTGTGACAACACTACAAACAATAGTATTATTAAAAGTAAGTGGAATATCTCAAACCTGTGTCCTGCAGATTTTAGCTTTAACCTCAATTAAGCACACATAAACCAGCTAATCAAGCTCTGTCCTGGTATACTAGAAAATTCTAGGCAGCTGTGTTGAGGCAAGTTGAAGCTCAACTATGCAGGAATACCTCCAGGAAAGAGTTTAAGCACCCCTGATCTAGAAGAACTTGACTGGTTCATTTTATATTTTGGTTAATTTTTTATATTTCGACTTCATTTTCATTTAAAAACAACTGTTATTCTGCAGGTGAAACTTGGAATCCGTTGAAGCTGCACTACCAGTTGCGAAATGTGCGTGAACGCTTGGCTAAGAACTTGGTGGAGAAGGGCGTCCTCACCACAGAGAAGCAAAACTTCCTGCTCTTCGACATGACCACCCACCCGCTCACCAACAACACCGTCAAGCAGCGTCTGGTGCGCAAGGTCCAGGAGGCCGTTTTGGAAAAATGGGTGAACGAGCCCCAGCGGATGGATAAGCGTATACTAGCGCTGCTTTTTCTGGCACATTCCTCTGATGTCCTGGAGAACGCCTTCGCTCCTCTGCTCGATGACCAGTACGATCTGGCCATGAAGAGGGTGCGCATGCTGCTGGATCTGGAACCTGAGGCCGAAGCTGCCAAGTCGGGCGCCAACGAGCTGCTGTGGGCCGTGGTGGCCGCTTTCACCAAATGAACCTCCAGAGGAGAGAGAAAGAGACTCAACTTTGTGCTCATGGCATTGGACTCAGACCACTGGTCCCAAGCTTGGTTGATTCAGACTAATATTGGTGATGGTGATGATGATGATGGAAATGCAATTTATGAAGGAGATGATACTCAGAAAGGGACAGTTTTTCTCATTATCTCTGACCTTCACAAAGGTGTTGCCCTGTCTACTTCTAATGGCCAATAGTTGCTACACGATTGCGATTCACTGTGAGGCTTCATGTAGTTCATGCACTTAGATCATAAAGTTGATGTAAGAACAGAAATGAGTGCATCGAAGGAGCTGGTTTGTACTTTGTAGTCCATGACTCTAATCTTAATCCAGTAATCCCGTTCTCCGTGTATCTCTGAATAAGGAGATAATTCTTCCCAATTCATGGGCTTGATGATCCCTGTAATGGTTACATGAAAACATCCAGTTTTAGCCTCGTCTGCATCTTCAACAGAAAATGTTCGTGAGCTTCTGCCACCGAGACTCTTGAGTTGAAAGAAAATAAACCGTTTCACATTTCAAAAAGACTGAAAATGGCAAACATCAGTTTTTCTCCGGTGCTTCAAAGATATCGTGACCCTGCTTCCTTGTGAGATTTTTGTTTTGTTTTCATGAATCCACTCAAATAAAAAAGTTCTAACGCGTGCTAACATTACCGACATCTGCTTGCCGATTCTCATCTACTGTGGTATAGACTTGATCGTGGTTCTTACATTACTCCCAATTTAATTCAACTCTCCAAGCCAAGATTTACAGTTGTAATAGTTTGTTCTGACAACGTATGATTTGAGTTTTACACTCACACCATAAACAGGAAGCTCAATGCTGACAGATATACCCAAAGTCAAACATCTAGACTTAAGTTACCTCCTAATTTTAAGTATGTGAATGGCCAGTCAAACACTAGCGCAGTCTCAAAATCAAAAAGCTTTCATTCCCTATGCTTGATCACTGCATTAATGTAGCAGTTTCGTCTCATATATATGGTTTTGTTCATGTCATAATCTCTCCTCTCACTATATTTCCAATTTTTATACTGTTTTTAATCATTTTTATTTCATTCGTTCCTTTAGTTGTTAGCGCGCAGTTATTTTCTGAGTCTTTTGTCTTTTTTTTTGGTTGGCTTCTGTTCTGAAAGTGGACCGGTAAGGGATGGTGTACAGAGATTATGCCTTTCCTTTGTAAGCAAGCAGGTGCTTGACATGTTGATTTACTGTTAGTGTTCCATAATTAATGAGCTGTAAAAGTAGAGATGGTGTGAAATGGATGCCCTGATTTGTACATCTGCTTTTTATCATATAATAAAGGAATATCTTTAAGTGCCTGGAAGGGATATGAATATTAGATGTTCTCGTGTGTATTTATTTGTAATATTTTGGTGCAATGTAGTCAGATTGGGTTTACTTTCTAGCAGATGTACATATGGCATGATTATTAACACATGATGATGCATACATGATGACAACCCTAAGAATGCTGAAAGCTTTTTAAAAAATGCATCATAGATGAGCAGTTCAGTAAAGAATTGAACACCTTATTCGATGAATTCAGATTATTGAATCAATAAAACCAGTAGACCACAATTCTCTGAACTAAAAAAAAAAATATTTTGGACCGCTATAACAGTGCATCCGGAAAATATTCATATTGCTTCACTTTTTTTTTCACTTTATGTTACAGCCTTATTCCAAAATGGATTAAATTCATTTATTTCCTCAAAATTCTACACACAATATCCCATAATGACAATGTGAAAAAAAGTTTTTTTTTTTTTTTAATTGTTGCAAATTTATAAAAAAAAAAAACCCTGAAAAATCACATGTACATAAGTATTCACAGCCTTTGCCATGAAGCTCTAATTTAAGCTCGGGTACATTCTGTTTCCACTGATCATTCTTGAGATTTTTCAGCAGCTTAATTGGAGTTCACCTGTGTTAAATTCAGTTGATTGGACATGATTTGAAAAGGCATACACCTGTCTATATAAGGTCCCAGGGTTGACAGTGCATGTCAAAGCACAAACCGAGCATGAAGACAAAGGAATTGTCTGTAGACCTTCGAGACAGTATTTTCTCGAGGCACAAGGCTGGGGAAGGTTACAGAAAAATTTCTGCTGCTCTGAAAGTTCCCATGAGCACAGTGGCCTCCATCATCCTTTATTTGAAGATGTTTGGAACCACCAGGACTCTTAGGGCCTTAGTCAGGGAGGTGATCAATAACCCAATGGTCACTCTGAGCTCCAGCGTTCTTCTGTAGAGAGAGGAGAACCTTACAGGAGGACAACCATCTGTGCAGCAATCCACCAATCAGGCCTGTATGGTAGCAGCATCTGAAGGACTCTCAGACCATAAAAAACTAAATTCTCTGGTCTGATGAGACTAAAATGTAACTTTTTGGAGTGAATGCCAGGCTTTACATTTGGTGAAAACCAGACACCGCTCATCACCAGGCTAATATCATCCCTACAGTGAAGCATGGTGGTGGCAGCATCATGCTGTGGGGATGTTTTTCAGCAGCAGGAGCTCGAAGACTAGTCAGCATAGATGGAAAGATGAATGCAGCAATGTACAGAGACATCCTGAATGAAAACCTGCTTCAGAGTGCTCTTGACCTCAGACTGGGGCGATGGTTCATCTTCTAGCAGGACAATGACCCAAAGCACACTGCCAAAAAATCAATGGAGTGGCTTAACAACAACTCTGTGAACATCCTTGAGTGGCCCAGCCAGAGCCCAGGCCTAAATCCTATTGATCATCACTAGAGAGATGTGAAGCTTGTGGCATCATATTCAAAAGGACTTGAGGCTGTGATTGCTGCCAAAGGTGCATCAACAAAGTATTGAGCAAAATCTGTGAATACTTCTGTACATGTGATTTTTTTTTTAGGGTTTTGTAGAATTTTGAGGAAATAAATAAATTCAATCCATTTTGGAAAAGGCTGTGACATTAAAAAAATGTGGAAAAAGTGAAGCGCTATGAATACTTTCCGGATGCACTGTATGTATGTGTGTGTGTGTGTGTGTGTGTATATATATGTGTGTGTGTGTGTGTGTGTGTGTGTGTGTGTGTATATATATATATATATGTATATATATATAGGTATATTTTATGTATAAAAATATGTTCTTGACCAAGTATACTCTAATTCAAGTAATAGATAATTCAAAAATTAGGGAAGCTTGTGTGTCACATGCAATGCATTATAAAGATAGTTGGCTCTGTAACAAAAAAAGATTTATAATACATTCTATTGTAAATTATCTCAAAATGAAATTATATCTACTAGAGAACTGGAGAAGAGCACTTACAGGTTTGTTTCATATAATAAATCACATGAAATAGACCTTTACATTTAATGTTTTTTACTCCGTTTGTACTGTGGTATTACTATAAACGAGAAATTATGTTTGAAATTGGTTTTGTTTTCTGTGTTTACAGCAAAATGTGTGTGAAACCTACAAACTGGTGTAAAGGGGAGAATTGGAATAAGTGTTCTGTTACCTATTATCATTCATTTAAAATCCCTTTATCCACAGCTTTGTGCGCAAGTCTGCTTATATATGATCCACACTTATGATTTTCTTTTAATGCAGATTACAGAAAATGTTCCGTCATTCTGAGAGTTTTATACTTCGAATAGACTACCCACTGTTACAATGAAATTAAAATGCCCAATTTTGAAGTGTATTAAAAATAACTACAAAATACAACATCATATCAAAATAAAATACTGTATTTTAATGTTAAAAATACTACAAAATACTTTTACCTCTTTGCAAGCTTCCATCAATAGGCCTATTCAATCTAGCCCATTGAAAACAGCCAATGAAGTATTGTAGGAATTGCCACTGTAGGAGTTATTTTTATGTTGTTCGATTTAACAACAAACATTTGGCATCAGCAATCCATCCAAAACATCTATTATTCGTACAATATAAACATTTTCCCAAGATTTTATCAGTTCTTCTTTAAATTGAAAAGTCAGTAACATCCGAAGCACCAATCAGAGGGTGCGTTTTTAGGGCGTCATCATGTAGACTTCTTACAAAGTATTTTACAGTAATTTAAAAATACCAAACACTAAAGTATTTTGATACATTTTCATCCACATTATCAAATACAAATTACAAAACACTATTTTGTTTTTAAAATATGCAGGCTATTTGAAATAAATGTATCATAAATGCTGCCCATCCCTGATTATAACCAGTAGGCTGCTGCAGAAAACCACATTGTGAATGAAATGAATGTGAAACCACCACCACCACATAAAAGTTTCCCATCATTTGCTTATTCATAAATTGGAATGTACGGTGTGTTTCCGAAATGTTGGAAATCAAAGAATTGATGGAAAAATACATAAGATACACAATAAGGTGATTGATTTGTCTTGTTTATGTTTATTACATCCAGAAAACATCATAAATACATTAGAAAGTTTCAAAGTAGCCAAAGTAAACCTTACACAGCATAAATATTTTCATTGTGGTCACATGATACCATTACAGGTGATAAATCAATTAACCATTTGCATTTCACAAACAGCATATATCATAATAAAAACTGAATACGCAAATTATATATATGCTTTACGTTTCAAAAGCAACATTGACTAACCCCAATACCTTTACATTAAGCGACGTAAACAAACATTTATCAATGCATTTTATTGAAAAAAAAAAATCAATATTCATGTGATTCAACTGAAAAGTAGGCCTATCAAAAATGAAAATGGGTACTCAGAACAAAAAAAAAAATGGAACAAAAATGTATTTGGCCACGTTATGCTTTAAAATGGCTGAATTTCATTTAGAACTTTCACTTTCATTTAAGCTCCAGTTTTGAGACTGATACTTTTCCAACTGATCGAATGATGTCGGTTCCCAGTCCTTGGATATCAGATATATTCCCTTATTATGTTAAGAGCAACTGCTGCTGTAAACCAGGGCATCCATTTCGCACCATCTCCCCTTTAGAGTTCATAGAGTTCCTGAGTTATTTGGGAAGTGCAGCGAGTTGTAAACACTTGCATCTTCCTGTTGACAAAGTTCACAATTCCTTAAAGAAGCAGATAAACATGGCTCAAAAACAGCCCAGAAATGGGTCTGGGTGTTTTTATGTCAACAGCAGCCATCCTATCCGAGTATTTCACCTTTGGAGAAACTCCTAGTTCGACTTTTTGTTGTTGTTGTTGCTGGCAGCGGACACTCCTCGCCGCGCGCCTCCAGAAACGGATCCTCTTTAGTTGTCGGAGAGCATATTGGATCAATGTAGCACAGCAGGTACAGATCCCTTCTCAAAGACGTCTTTTCTCATCGCTTCCCCTCCATTTGTATTTTCTGGAGTGTTACTATGAGCTCCAGTAACTTGTATTTCCAATTCAACAGATCTCCGATGTTGCGCAACTGCTGCGCGCACTCGATTACAGCGGTTTGCTCTGTGAGAAAGAATCGAAAGTCGTTAAATCAAACCTTGTTTTTATACATGTTTATTGTTTAACAACGTTTAATCTAGTACGTTAGGATAATGGCTTACCTTTCTTCGCCATTTCAGCAAGTTTCTGTCAGAGGTTCACCGGTGTGTTCAGCTGAAGTAAACGCGCTGGTTCCTTTAAATGCCGCTGACTGCGCTTCTCTGAATATATAGATAGAAGTTACGGAGCTTAAATAGGGTGGCGTAGCAGAGACAACGTCACTGCGAAAGAGTTCCACGTCACATGCATGGCTGCTTCTACCTGTTGTGTCGTTTATCGTCGGAGCAAGGTTATCCCATTAAACTGATAAAATGACCACCTTACGCACTTGCATAAGCAGTACTGTACATTGTGTACATTGCGAGGACGATAACAACACAAGTTACTTCTAAATTAATTACATTTTCTTGTTTTGTAGCATAGACAATGCAAACATATGAATATGTAGGCTACAGCTGTAGAAAAAATAGAAGGAGGCCACTTAAAATGTATTTAGAAGCTATATGCACTGTAAATAATGCTGAGTTCCACACAATTTCTTTGTTGTTCCAACACCAATCGATTAACTTAACAGTTAATGGGACATTCTTCCAGAAACGTATATTATCCGTCATTGAAATAAAAACATAAATACAGTGAATAAATAGTATTTAATTCCCCAAAAATCTAAAATGGACTGATGGTCGATTTCTGTGAGTTGTTCTGTAAAGGAGTATGTCATTCATTTGGTTCTCAAATTGCTTTTCTTTATTATAAACACTTTACAAATGTACAAACCCTGTCATTGTCCTTGTTCACTGCTCAACTGAACCTACAGCTTTAATAGCTTTGTTATGCTAAAACGGTTATTTAGGAAAATAATATACTTCAGATATAGCAAGTTGTTATCATTCACTGATTTATTAAAATCGATAAAAACATGAAATTATAAATAAATTCTACAAATAAATACTATTTTACAATTGTCCTCATGATTCTGTCAGTCCTGTCACAGTTGCATTATTATTTTTTAAGGCTATGACTGTGAAAGTGACATCATTTGTGACATCAAGTGACATCATGTGATGGAGGTAAAGCTGACAGTGATCGAGGATGCGTTGTATGATTTTGTGCTTGTTTTTGTATGTTTTGTGCTTGTTTTTGTGCTTTTTTTTTTTTTTTTTTTTTTTTTTTTTTGAGAATGACAAGCTTAGAGGTCAATCCCTGTCACATTTTTTATGAGTAGAATGAGTGGTAGAATATCCCTTTTACAAATTTAAGTTGATTGAACATAAAACAATTAAGTTGTCCCCCTAAAAAAGCTCAAGAATGATGTTGTTTCAGCTCATTTTAAATAAGTAGTTTAAAGTTTATTATTTTTTTAAACATCAAAATACCATTTTTTTTTATTTCACAAGAGTTTAGAAATCTAATATTTGGTGGAATAATCCTGATTTAATATGTTTTTAACATTTTGTTAATTCTGGCCAGTTATAAGATATCATGTAGGCCCATATGTAAGCCTATTACAGTTAGTAAATTTATTTGTGCTATTACAATGTTTAGTCTATTTACTTAAAAATGTAAACAATATTTATTACTAATCAAGTCTGAAAATGTATCACTAATAACAAAATAATGGGTGGCACGGTGGCTCGGTAGTTAGCACTATCGCCTCACAGCAAGAGGGTCACTAGTTCGAGCCCCAGCTGGGTCTGTTGGCTTTTCTGTGTGGAGTTTATGTGTTCTCCCCGTGTTCGCATGGGTTTCCTCGCAAAGTCCAAAGACATGCAGTATAATGAATTGGATCAATAAATTGTCCACAGTGTATGTGTGTGAATGAGAGTGTATGAGTGTTTCCCAGTAATGGGTTGCAGCTGGAAGGGTATCCACTGTGTAAAACATATACTGGATAAGTTGTCGGTTCATTCCGCTGTGGTGACCCCCGATGAATAAAGGGACTAAGCCGAAGGAAAATGAATGAATGAATAACAAAAAAACACACAAAAACATATTGAACATTACATTTATTAATTTGGCAGATGTTTTATCTAAAGTTACACACAAATGAGAACGATAAACAAAATCAAATCGACAAATGAACAAAATTTTAATGTAGGCTAAAAATAAATGTATAAATAATCACTATTTTTCCAGAGACACCAAATTAGATCAGTTGAACTCAAAATGAATTACTCATTAATTAAATCTCACAATTCTTCATATTCTCATCAAATTATACGTATGCAACTAGGCTGATACAACATTGATTTTCTTCGCACCTAACGTCATTTCTAAAATCTTTTTTGTTTGTGCATGCCCTTGTGATATAAATGGAGTTTCCCTTATGCTCATCGCATGACGAGTTCTACAAATTCCATGATGAAAACATTCCTTTTGCAGGAACTTTTAGTTTCACGTTGAGGCTTGTCTTCCCCATAAGGCTGCTCAAATAAGGAAGTTTCTGTTCTGGATGCTAATTGGCTGAGGTCAGCTCTCATTTACATGTCCTATCTTTGGATGTTCTAAGAAAAAGAAGCTAGCAAACAGCTCTAAGCCATTGTGTTTATGTCTTTTAGGAATGTAGCAATGACAGGTATTTTGTTTTGATTTCCAAAGGGCTCTGTTTCGTCATTATCATGCACAGATAATGTTTATCTGTGTTTTGGAAGAACAAGGGAATCATAAAAACCTGTATGCTTATTATGACTTGATACAAATCACATTAATCATTACAGAACAGAATATTTACCACAATATAGGACACTGGGTTTGTTTTATTGAATTATGCAAGAAAAATATATGTAAAATTGACATATTATTCTTTTGCCAATATACATAACTTTTCACTTTTTTATGGTTATGAATGAAGTCTCTTATGCTCACAATAATTGCATCCATTTGTGTAAAAATACATTAAAAAAGATGTATGTATTTGTTTGTTTGTTTGTTTATTTGTTTGTTTGTTTGTTTGATTGATTGATTTAGAGCTGAATTTGCAGAATCATTACTCCACTCTTCAGTCTCACATGATCCTTCAGTCTCACATAATGATATCATTTGCTGCCTTTTTAGGATTGTTATTGATCATTATTTATTAATAATGTTTATTATTGTTATGATTTTTTCTGCTTTACATAGGAATGAGAATAATAACAGCATTTTAATTCATAACAGGATTCATTTGAAATAAAATATTCTGTAACATATATCTGTACTGAGATTTGACCTCTAAAATGAACCTTTTTTGTATATCAATAAAATAAAAAAATCCACATTTTCAGCATCAACACCATTGTTGGGTAAAAAGTAATATATTATAATATTATGCCAATATATTAATGTTTTTTAAAATGCCAAAATAACATAAGAGGCTTTCTGATTACTAATGTGAAAGTACAGGGGTTGAACAAAGAAACTGAAAGCCTGGTTTTAAACCACAATAATTCATTAATATGGTGTAGGGCTTCCTTTTGGGGCCAATACAACGTCAAATCGACTTGGGAATGACAAATACAAATCCTGCACAGTGGCCAGAGGGATTTTGAGCCATTCTTCTTGCAGAATAGTGGCCGGGTCAATAAGTGATGCTGTAGGAGTAAAACGTTTCCTGACTCGTTCCTCCAAAACATCCCAAAGTAGCTCAATAATATATTCATCTGGTGACTGTGCAGGTCATGGGAGATGTTTAACTTTACTTTCATGTTCATCAAACCACTCTGTCACCAGCCTTGCTGTGTGTATTGGTGCATTATCATCCTGCTATATAGCACTGCCGTTGTTTGTACCATTGGGTGCACATGGTTGTCCAGAATGGTTCGGTAGTCCTTGGCAGTAACGCACCCATCTAGCAGAAGCATTGGACCCAGAAAATGCCATGATATATATAATTTATAAACCCTTTATACTTCAAGTAATTAGATTCTTATCAATTAAATTAAATTATATTTTAGAATTCCGGTAATTAGATTGTAATCAGATTAATTAAATTATATATCCAGTAATTAAAATGTAATCAAACTAATTAAATGGTTCCAACTTTTATTAGAACCGTTATTATATATTATTTATCCATTTAGTTTACTGTATTTATATTATTTTGTATAAACTATTATTATATAATAATATTATTATATATAATAATATTATTAATATAATATTTAATAAACTATCACTATAAACATTTATATTTCAATTCAATTCAATTCAATTCACCTTTATTTGTATAGCGCTTATACAATGTAGATTGTGTCAAAGCAGCTTCACATAAAAGGTCACAGTAAATAGGAACAGTGTAGTTCAGTTTGTAGTGTTTAAGTTCAGTTCAGTTTAGCTCAGTTCAGTGTGGTTTAATAATCACTACTGAGAGTCCAAATACTGAAGAGCAAATCCAACGATGCGCAGCTCTATAGATCCCGAAACATGCAAGCCAGTGGCGACAGCGGAGAGGGAAAAAAAACTTCACTAAAGGCGGAAGTGAAGAAAAAAAACCTTGAGAGAAACCAGGCTCAGTTGGGCACGACCATTTTAATTTCTCCGCTGGCCAAACTTTTGTGCAGAGCTGTAGTCTCAGTGGCGGAGGCTGGAAGCTGGCCTCAGCGAAGACTCGTCTGTCTCTGGAGCGTCACAGGAATCAGTCTCATGTTCTCCACTCTTCCATGACCACCACAGTAGCTGCTCAGGATTCGGCCAGGTCCAGGATATAAAAAATCTTGGGATCATCTCGTCGTTGGTCTTGGATCGAATCAGTGACTCTGCATAGTCTGAGGGCCTCGGGAAGAGTATCCCCAGGTGGAAATGGAGAATAAAGAAAATAATTAGCGTAGCTGATGTTCACAGTGTATATCAGCAAGATGCAGAACCTGAGTGGAAGCCCCCAAGTGGTGCACTAAGTGTATGCTTTACTGAACAGATAGGTCTTTAATCTAGTTTTGAATTGGGAGAGTGTGTCTGAGCCTCGGACGTTATCAGGAAGGCTATTCCAGAGTTTAGGAGCTATAAATGAGAAGGCTCGACCTCCTTTACTCGACTTTGCTATTCTAGGTACTACCAGAAGCCCTGAGTTTTGAGACCTTAAAGAGCGAGTTGGATTGTAGCGAGACAGAAGATTGGTTAGATAAACAGGAGCTAGATTATTTAAAGCTTTATAGGTAAGAAGCAATATTTTAAATTCAATACGAAACTTAACAGGCAGCCAGTGTAAGGAGGATAAAATTGGGGTGATGTGATCAAATTTTCTAGACCTGGTAAGAACTCTGGCAGCTGCATTTTGTACTAGCTGAAGTTTGTTAATAGAGGATGCTGGGCAGCCAGCAAACAGTGCATTACAGTAGTCCAGCCTAGAAGTCATAAAAGCATGGACTAGCTTTTCTGCATCTGAGATGGATAGCATACTTCGTAACTTAGCGATATTTCTCAGATGAAAGAAAGCAGTTTTTGTGACATGGGATATATGATTTTTAAAAGTTAAATTACTGTCTAATATGACACCTAGATCTTTTATAGTAGAGCTAACGCTAACTTTGTATCCCTCTAATTGTAGGTCGAGTTGTGAGATCTGCTGTGTACAGGATTTAGGCCCAATAAGTAATAATTCTGTTTTGTCTGAGTTTAAGAGAAGATAATTGTTGGTCATCCAGTCTTTAACATCTTCAATACACTCAGTTAGCTTGGACAGATTAGACGTCTCGTCAGGTTTAGTTGAAATATATAATTGAGTATCATCTGCATAGCAGTGAAAGCTGATCCCATGTCTTCTAATAATGTCTCCCAGGGGTAGCATGTATATTGTAAACAGCAAAGGGCCTAAAACTGATCCTTGAGGCACCCTGTATTTTACTGGGCTGATTTGTGAAGGCTGTCCATTAATATTCACAAACTGGTAACGGTCAGATAAGTATGACTTAAACCATTGTAGGGCATGTCCCTGGACACCTGTAGACTTTAAGCGATTAATAAGGATACCATGGTCAATGGTGTCAAATGCCGCACTAAGATCGAGTAAAACTAATAGCGAGATGCACCCTTGGTCAGCAGCTAAGAGTAAATCGTTGGTTATTTTCACTAATGCAGTTTCTGTACTGTGATGAGCTCTGAAACCTGACTGAAACACTTCAAAAACATTGTTGGTCTGCAGAAAGGAGCATAATTGAGCAAAAACAACTTTTTCTAGTATTTTAGATATAAATGGAAGGTTTGAAATAGGCCTATAATTAGCTAAGTTGCTGGGTTCCAGTTGTGGTTTCTTAATAATAGGTTTAATAACAGCTAACTTGTAAGGATTTGGAACATGGCCTAAAGATAATGAAGAGTTGATAATGTTAAGAAGAGGTTCTCCTATAACAGGTAGCAATTCTTTAAGTAACTTTGTTGGAATTGGGTCCAATATACACGTAGCTGATTTAGAGCTATTTATAATTTTGTCTAGCTCTTCCTGTTTTATGATTTTAAAGCACTGTAGGTTATTTAGATTCAGAGACGTGTTTACTGGATCTGAAGTATAAGGCAGTGCAGAAAGTTTAATATCTCCTATTTTCTGTCTAAAGCCTTCTATTTTATCACTGAAAAAATTCATGAAGTTTATAAATTCAGTTAAAAATTCATTTCTGTTTATAATTTTCTGTGTTTTTCCTGTGTGTTCGGTGCATGCATGTGTGAGTGTGTTGATGAGGAAAACATTTACTAATCGTTAGACAGCATCCATGAGTGTTAAGTAAGTAAGTAAGAGTAAGCTAGATTTATGTCAGATATGGATCACATATCTAATGGGTGATTTCTAATAATTGGTATATGTTGTTAGCTGATAAGAAAACACTGGTGCATCACCATCACTGACCATTAGACTACACCCTGACAACTGTTTAAAAAGATAACATCATACAGGGTGTGTCTTTCCTTATAGTAAATATTGATAAGAATGTGCATTTTGGAGAGCTGATGGGTGAAGGTGACAATGATTATATTGACAAGTTTTGTTTTAAAGTCATATCCAGCTGTTGGTAATGTTAGCATAAAAGCTAAGAATATAACTCTGAATGCTAAATATTCTCAAGCAATAAGACAATAATTGGTTTGGTTGATGGGTATGTGACATTGATGTTTGACACTAAATACATTTTATCCCATGTTGACAAAATTGTCAGGTATAAAAAATACCTCACATTGCACAACAATTCAATTATTAAAAAGTTCAAAGTGAATGTTTCTGATTTGACTGAGATGTCAGGGAGGGAGATCACAAGCGTTTCTACATGTTCTAAGCGTATGTATGCGAAGAACGCGGGCTATGGCATCTCTTTGGGAGATCAAAACAGGTTTATAAGGGCAGACCGGGGCTGGCGGGCATGGAAACCGTCCAATCTGGCAACACTGCTTTTGATTCGAAGTACAGAGGAATACATAAGATGGCTGATTTTGTTAGGCTTCAACATCCAATTTCATGTGTTATAAGCAGACCATCCAGTCCTGGAATTTATTTATTTTTTTGTAAAAATGCTTTTGGAAAATGCTGTAAATATGTTTTTTTTATGAATGTTGGCAGCGTTTGTATGATGAATTTCTTAAATTGTATGACATTAAATTCTTTGAAGACATACCTCAGACCATGTACTACCCACCAATAAAGCAAACTTGTTGACTATTGATGAAATGATGAAAGATGCGAAATTCTGAGACTGAAAAAGTCTTTACACAATATGTCCATCATCGTAATCTCTCTGCGATCCTCGTTGTACAAAATTTATTTGTGTTTGTATTTAACTTTGTATTTTGTTGTAACTTTGTATTTAAACAAGGATTTTTGAATCTTCATGTTGCCATCTGAGTTTTAAAACAGCTTGAAACAGTCTTGTGATAGCTGTTGTTGTAGCCTGTCATAATTTCTTGTAAGAGATCGACACAATGCCTGGAATTAATGCCAGTTAGAGAACCCCACATTCTACTTGTTCTACTGTTTATTAAAAAGCTCCATGATGCTTGCCTTTAAATCAGTGGTCTTTGCAAAATTATTAATCTGATGATGGTTTTTCATAAGATCTTGGAAATTTTTGCTGAAAAATTATTTACCCTGGTCAACCTGAAATTTCCTAAGAACGCAACCCTCATCAAGTATAGACTTGAACGCTTTAGTAACCTTGACTCCATGCATACTTTCTGAATACATCAATACAAATCAGCATAAATATAATGCCACCTAGAATAGGTGGCCATGTCACCAAAATCAGCTTGGAACTGGGTATTCACACCATAAACTCTATTTCAGTTGTATTTCACAGGAGCCATTTTATGTAAAGTGTACATGTCAACATGTCCAACAACTGTTTATAACTTAGCCGTACACCTCTATCCTTAAACACGGTATCTTTTAAATCTTTTTTTTTACCCCTAAAGCCAAAAGATGGATCGTAATAAACCTTTTTCATGAGGCATGTTCAGACATGTGTTTCACCAACTCACAAAAGAATAATACAAAAAACATGTGTGTCTTTTTTTTAAATCAAGGAAATATACATGTAATAATATCAGGAAATGGTTATCAGTGAAATCTATATAACAAATTTACAAATTTACAAACATTACAAATTTTTTAGGTAACAAAGAAATTGTACACACGATGACATGTTTTTATTTAGAATGTAAGTGACCAGAGAATCAACAATTTCCCATAGGTCATCATCATCATCATTTTTTGCAGTCAGTGAGATACATGCATCTAATATGGTAGACATACAGAGGACATTATCGACCCTTAACCCAACAGAAACTTCAGACATTGCATCTAGAACTCTTTTAATCATACACATGTTGGTTAGGCACCATACACACAAACATCAATCATATTGTCCCATAAATTATCCAGAGTTCTCACAATTTTCATTTATTTCTTGAGATTTATCATGTGTTTAGACAGAGATAATCAGTTATCATTCGTAGCATCAATCACTTAACTGACCATTTAACTGACTTTTGTAGCACTCCTTTAAAAATGTTCAAGGTTCTTACTAGATATACATGTATTTCCCATGTTAGAGGCTCAGATTAATTATGAGCTAAGTCACTGATGATTTTATTGCAGGAATTGTCCAGGTGTCTTCCAGTCTTGCCATGATGAAAGGTTCACTTCTCCATTCTTGCAGAATGGCAGCGGTCGTTCTGCGGATCATTTGTGGTTGTGACTTTAATCCACAACACCCCAGAGTATGCAATACAGCAGTGTGAAACTCAGGTTTATAGTATATTGGCAAGTTTTTCAAAGTGTTTCAATTTAATTCAAGTTTATTTGTAAAGCGCTTTTTACAATAATTATTGTTTCAAAGCAGCTTTACAAAATGTGTGCTATAAATGAAAATAGGAGTAATATAAACAAGCAAACATAAAAAGCATAGAAGTGTTTCTAACAAAATGCCTGGTGCATTAAGAAAGGGAGAGTGTATCCTA
Source organism: Danio aesculapii (assembly GCF_903798145.1). Taxonomy (NCBI): domain Eukaryota; kingdom Metazoa; phylum Chordata; class Actinopteri; order Cypriniformes; family Danionidae; genus Danio; species Danio aesculapii. The sequence goes on along the minus strand of NC_079444.1, from coordinate 9,826,390 downwards.
GTGTTAGTCAAGCCCACTCACCCTCATGGAGCACACTCACACATTATATCATTATGTGATGCATTGCGTGTATGACTTACTAAAAAGATAGGGCTTTAATCTAGTTTAGAACTGAGAGAGTGTATCTGAGACTTAGACATGATCAGAAAGGCTATTCCAAAGTTTAGGAGCCATACATGAGAAGACCCTGCCTCCTTTAGTAGACTTTGCTGGGCAACCAGCGAACAGAACATTACAGTAATCCAGCCTGGGAGGCATGAACTAGTTTTTCTGCATCTGAGGCAAGGTTATTATAGTTAACGAAAACGAACGAAAAAACGAAAACTAAAATTTAAAATAATCTTTGTTAACTGAAATAAAAACAAAAACAAAAGTAAAAAAAAAAAAACTAGAACTAACTGAAACTGCATTGTGAACATACAAAACTAACTGAAACTAACTAAAATTATTGCAAAAACCTCCTTCGTTTTCGTATTTGTAAATGCATTTAATACATGATCTACTGTAAGCCTTTTAGAAGTAAATCTGCTTCACGCTGCAGGTGTTTGACAAGTACGGCACCTCAGAGTCTGTAATCCTGCTGCCATAGAGCCGGTTCTCCTCCAGTCAGTCCTCGCTGTTGCTCCCGCGACAAAAACAACGAGTGGACATGACAGCAGCACGACGACAACATTACAGGCACTTAAAACGATTACTTGAACACATTTGTGCTCAATAATGGGTTTTATTTCTATATCGCGATCGCAAACAAATCTTTTTAACCGGATCTTCTAAGTGAATTATTTTAATTATTTGAAACGATTTGCGTCTCCAGTAAGGACTTATCCACAAACTACTTACTTTTTAACAAGCCTAATACCCCCCTATGACTCTAAATAATCCACTATATACTCTTATTCAGTTATTAGAACAGTAACGTTACACTCAGATCAAATTTGAGAAGCGGTGAACCGATAAAACTGCGCATGCGCGATTCAGTCAAACACAAACTACATGACAGCCTGCTATGGCTGAACTAAACTTGAACAACTGCAGCGCGGGTAAATTGAGGGTTTGTGAGAGGACCTGGTAAAAAACGTAAGTATATTTCATAACAGAAAATCGTAATGGAATTTAAATAAGTGAATCGTGCTTCAGTTGGGTTGCAAAACTTTACTGTAAGACATTTTTCAGGTCATGGTGATGTTTTAACTGACTGAAATTACTATTGCTGACTACATAATTTTGGTATGAGTCCTAACATTCACGTTAAATATCTGAACTTCCCGTCACTACTGTGTATCTAATCTCAGAGCAGCCTTGCACACATATTGTACTTAAGGCTGCTATCTTGTGGGCGGTTGTATTTGAATTTGAGGATGGGTAGATGGTAGTGGTAGATATATGGCTGAGTTTTTGTTATACAATATTTATTCTATTGATTTTGAATCTTGCACTTAACAAATATCCTTATTTAGGAAAAAAACTAAAACTAATACTGAACCTAATAAAAACTAAACTAAAACTTAAGTCATTTCAAAATATAGAAACTAATAAAAACTAGTAAATCCGCCTCTAAAACTAATTAAAACTAACTGAATTTGTTAACAAAAAGTCAAAACGAAATAGAAGCTAAAACTAATGTAAAATCCAAAACTATTATAACCTTGATCTGAGATAGATAGAATGCTTAAAAACTTAGTGATATTTCTCAGATGAAAATAGGCAGTTTTTTTGTCAAATGGGAGATATGGTTTTCAATTCAAGTTGCTGTCAAATATAACACCCAGATCTTTTACAGTAGAGCTAATTCTGACATTGCAACTCTCTAATTGCAGGTCGAGTTGTAAAATCTGCTCTGTACAGGATTTTGGTCCAGAAAGTATTACTTCTGTTTTGTCTGAATTTTTTAGAAAGAAATTGATGTTTATCAGATGGTATTGTTCCAAAACATCAGAAAAGCTTTATCTTGTCTTCACAGAAGAATATGAAATGCAGTCTTCATGTTTTTTACAGTTGTCTCCAATCACGTGAAACCTGTTGTTTGGTTTTGCAGAATCCCACTTGGCAATGAACAAAGGCTCCTGTTTAGAATGACGGAGATCTGCCCTCTGAGAGTGGTGATGTCCCATCTTATCAATATTTACGATTGCAAAAAAACACACCCTGTATGGTTCTATCTTTCTCAAACAGTTGCCAGGCCGTTGTCTAGCGCTCATTGTGTGATGCAACAGTTTTACCTTATCGCTTAACACTATATACCAATTAAGAGATAACACCCACCACGTCCAATCAGATATATATTACATATCTGATATGAATCTATTTCAGTCATTGTCTAATGGTTAGTATTTTCTTATATCAACACACACAGACACACACAGGCTAAACAGCATAATAAATGTTTATAACGATAGTTTATTAAATATAATTTGAAATAAATATAATTTGTATATTTTATAATTTAGTTTATAATTTATAAACTCTCTCTCTCTCTCTCTCGCTCTCTCCCCCCCCCCCCCTCTCTCTATATATAGTTTATTCAAAATAATAAAATTATTATAATTTTAATGGAATATTTAAAATATAATGATAGTTCTAATAACAGTTGAAGTAATTTAATTGAATTGATTAAAATTACAGTATTTATAATTAGATTAATTTAACTACAATTACCTGAAATACAATTTAATGAATTTGATTACAATCTAATCATCGGTAGTATAAGGTTTATATAAAAGGTGACAGACAGTGAAGGTGGACTCATAAGAGAACAATACATGTTTCACATTGAGAAGATTTTTGCTGCTGGCTCCTAAAAGAACAACATCTGGCTATAGCAGCCCAGCCATGTATAATGACACTGTTGAGCTTCAGACAAACAGTTTTGGTGGAATTAGGAGAGTTGAGGTGCACAGTTAATTCTGCAGTGAGTTGGGCAGCTGTGGTTTTATGTTTTTTGGATACAATCTGGGTTAGCACCCAGGCATCACTTTCAGACAGCTTCCTCTTGCGTCCACAGTAACTCCTTTTGGATGTGGTTCATCCTTCTTGCTGGTATTCTGACATTATCTTGCATACCGTGACTCTTAAAACATCACAAAGACTTTGGTCACAGATGGCACCAACAATTTGTCCTCTTTTGAATTCTGATATGTCACCCATAATGTGTGCATCACAATAATTTAAGCAAAACTTTGCTATTACTTAATTAATTATTATTCCTTCACACGCTGATCTTACTGGTGGAATGTGCAAATTAATGAAGACTGGCCACCTGGCTGCTCAAATTTAGCCATGAAACCTCCAACACTAAACTGGCCAGTGTTTTAGTTAAGTTGTTCAACCCCTGTATGTGTCATGTTATTTTTGCATTTTTTTTAGTCTTAAGACAGATATTTAAATTAGTAATATATTACTTTTTACCTACAGTGTTGCTTAATTTTTTAAGCAACTGATTTCTGACGGGGATCTTGAGAGATTGAATACTGTGTTGAAAATTCATATTTTAAGCAAAGGATTAGGCTAAATAATATTTTAAAATATATTCCCATGCCTTTATTTCAAATAAATAAAATAAGTTTAGCTTGATGTTTCCAAAGTTTTGTCAGGTAGCTTACATTACTTAAACACTAAATTAATAACCTGGAAACAAAAATATGCTTCTAAATGATTTATATGGGCTAATAATAATATACATAAGTTCACGATGTATATATTTTTTTACAATTTCCTTTTTTTTTTTATTATAAATGCAAACATAGGAACGTGGGCTCAACCCCAATAGTATCTAGATAGCCTTGCATTTGTAAACTGAGACAGCATATCTCCTGTTATTTCGGTGTTTTTTTTTTTTTTTTGTTTTTTTTTTTTTTTTTGCTTAATCGTTTCTTCAAATCACATTTTATACAGTCAAAACCGCAATTTGACTGTTGGTGTACCCGCAGGTGGCGCTGTTTCTAAACAAATGCTTTTATCGATATTTAACTCTCTTTAACTGCCCTCAAAACGTCAGTGGCGGAGAGCAGATGTGGCGGGCAGGTCGTGTTACCTCATGACCTGTAACATATTTAACCACTGTGGATCTGGACGAGACGGTAAATTCATGCTTTATTTACAATTTAATCCCTGGATTAGCCTGGGCATTTCATATCCTTTTACCAAAGACTTAATGTTTAATTGTTTAATGTATCAACGCTGTTGGGAAATAAAGATGTACAAAATAGTTATTAAACAATAACAAACCATCGTGACTGTTGAAATCTAATTTGGCCCAAATAACACAGAAGTATCAAAGTGAAAATATATATTGTCTACCCATAAATAAAACCTATTAATCAAACCATGATCAATAACAAGATAAACAACGGATGACAGCAAAAATAGATAATTGAAATAAATAAAACACTTATTACATTTAGGGTCATTAATGCCCCATCTTCTACCAAAAAAAACAGTTCTATCTTCAAAATATTTAAATTAAATGATCAAGACCATTAGGTGTGGCCTTTACCACTAGGAAATTCCTTGAGGACTACAGGAAAAACATATAGTCATGAAATCATGACTAGATTAATATATTCATGAATGGACATTTCCTTCTGAATCTAGCATATTGCAAACATAATCTATACCTTCCTTTTGTCGGTATTCAAAGAATGCCGACATGTTTTTAGCTAATGTCATTAATCCATAGTTACACCTTAAAGGGAAAAACCTTGAACCATTTGGAAATGTAGGAAATTTAGTAAGGTGAAACATACAAGTAAACAAAAACGTAAACGTCTTTTGTGTGAGGGTGAGCAATTTAGCAAATTTCATCCAAAAGTATTTATTTATTTTATAATTTTTTTAGAATAGTATGTCATTAACTATTTTTGACCAATAAATAACCAGAAGCATAGACCAACCAGATGCCGGCTATCATTTTTCAAATGCATTAGCACTTCACATACTTCATTTTCCAACAGGTGGTGTCATTGCTCCCTCTGGATTAGACTGAGAGACAAGTCAGATTTATGAAGTGCTAAAAATGTTGTAGAAAGAAAAGCATTCACATCTAAATTAAGCAGTTGAAATATTGATGCCAGTTGCCGTCAGTCCTTCCACCTGATGAGCACCTGTCTGGACGAGGGTGTGTGATTGTTTGTGTGTGGCATCTAGCTGTTTTGTCAGACTAGGAATGCTTCAGCACCATCCAAATGTTGACGAGCAGCAAAAGGACGTTTTATAGCATGTCTTCCTGGTTACGCTTGCATTTGGTGGTTTCAGATGAAGAGCAACACATTATTGATAATTGCTTTTTGCTAATGTTTTTTAAAGTGTGTCGAGTTATTTGTTGTAAGTTCTTATTTTAGTTTATTTAACACCATTTGTTTGATAAATACTGTTTGACCTCTTTTGGTTCTTGAAGGGTTTGTCACATTTTAACAGATTTTTAGATGGAGAATAAAAGCATTAAGGTTTAGCAATACTGTACTGCCTCAAGATCAACATTATTACATTAGGTTAGTTTAGTGTTGGCCTAGTTTTTCAATTAACTGTTTGTCAAGGCCTAGATGCACTAAATTACCCAGTTGCCCAACAAAGAGGCGTTTACATTTATTTAAAGCTCTCTCTTTCTCTCTTTCTCTTTCTCTCTCTCTCTCTCTCTCTCTCTCTCTCTCTCTCTCTCTCTCTCTCTCTCTCTCTCTCTCTCTCTCTCTCTCTCTCTATATATATATATATATATATATATATATATATATATATATATATATATATATATATATAAGCTCTAGAAGAAATAGAGAAACCACATCTTAAAATTGTACGTTTCTGTTGAGTGACATTGTTAGTTTCCGTATTTTGTGAATCACAAGTGTTTTATGGTTATTTACAGTTGTGAATCACATTATGGCATGCTAATCACTGACCTGTCGACTTTTGATGTTGAAAATTCAACTCTACAGTTTAACAAAGTGACTTTTATCGACGTTTTAGTAGTTTGAAATAATGTAATGTATAAGAAACAATATATAGAGAAATAAGTCTAAAATAAAAGAAAATGTACTGGCAGATTATTACAAGATTTATTTTTTTACCATAATATACAGCAACAACCCAAACAATATATCTCTTTAAACTATTAAAAATGTTAATAAAAGTAACTTTTTCAAACATTTCATGGTTTCCTAATGCAATTCAAAAGCACGAATAAACGAGGAAAAATAAAAAATAAACACAATCACAAAAAATGCAAATCTGTTAATTGATGGATATTTTTTTACAGCGTAGGTGCAATATTGTTTTTTTTGTCAATAATATACTGACCCTGATCATATGTCTTTAAAAAAAAACAAATAAGAATATTAGTACTATATCATATAATCTATTGACTTATTTTCATTTTCTGCTAACAAATGATGGAAATGCTAGTATTCACATTTAAAAATATAATATTATAAAACCGTAATTCTTAAAAACATTATGATCAGTGTAATACTTTTTGCTATAAAAGAAAGCAAAATTATTAACTTTAAAGAAAAATTCATTAAATCTTACAAGTGAGTGGGCTTAACAAACCACCTGCAGAAAACACACTCTTTCATCTATGTGGCTACGTTCACACTGGAGGCAAATGCGGCCCAAATCAGATTTTTTTGCCCACATGTGACACAGATCTGTTTTTGTCTTGACAGTGTGAACAGCCCGAACCACGTGTAATCTTTACGATTCTGATTTGTGCCACTTTCATATGGTATTAAATCAGATACAGATCTGATGCTTTGAAATCTGACTGCAGTGTAAACAGTTATGTAGGAATTGATGTGACGTTTACATATTTTTTGATCGACATGCGTTATTATTCTGTACTACTTCGTGCTGCAAAGTAGTACAAAGTTGTAGTTTTACCGCTGTGCTCAGTTGTAAAGCAAAATAGCACACCAGAGTGGGCAAATACTTTACCCCCAAAATTTAAGACTGTTCATTTGGAAAATTTTTGAATGACAACTGGTGCTCGTTAACCAAAAATCAACCATCAACCGGTAACCCCTCAAAAAAGTATTGTTCATTAAAAATTCAACCGTGATAAGATTTCATATATAAAAATAATAAAATACATATGCCTACATGGAATAGTTTTCACTTAAATAATTAATACATTAACAAAAACAAATGTAACAGGTTAATGCCCTTTTTAAACTTTTTTTTGTTTAGGATGAAATCCTTCAATATGCCAGTAGGCAATGGTTCAGTTTCACTTTGATGAGTTTTGACTGGATACAGCCTTGTTCATAACCAATCAAAATGAATTACCAGTAAGCTAGGTTATCAGTGTGTGCAGATCGCTGGAAAACACAGTTCGCTAACAAACTACAGATCTGAAGAACTACAAGATCTGAAAAACTACAAAAGAACTACAATATCCAGTCATGCACCACTCACACACCTAGCCTAGATCCTGTCTGATTGCAAACACTCACAGCTGAAGCCGGTTATGAACTGATTACATGGACTATAAAGAGAGCACTCACACACACATCTGGGCTGAGTCTTGTTATACTGTATTGTGTACATTACAACTCGTTTGCCTTGCCTTGCTTTTGACCCTCGCTTTGTTTTGTTTGTTTATGTTGCCTGCTTCCTGCCTGTATTGACCATTCACCTGATATTTGACTACGACTCTCGATTTGCCTACATAAATCTGTTTGCTCCTGATTGTGACCGTTGCTTGCCTGACCATCTCTGTATAGTAAATCTGCTTTTGGATCCACACTTCCTTGTCAGCATCACTTCACATTACTATTAGACTCTGCAAACAATATATTGTGCATTTATGAAGTATGCTTCACACAGGTAAGTGGGCTTGACAAACCACCTGTAGAAACACTTCCCTCTCCAAACTCTAGCACTGAATTCTCTGAGCACAAACAAATTTTCTTGTGTGCATTGCTTCTTCCAGCTGAATTGCTGAATGCCTCCTCAATTTTAAATTGCTTTGGACAAAAGCGTCTGCAAAATGACCTAATGACTTCCTTTAGTTTTTCTCCCAACATTTACTTGACAAAAGCCCCCAGACCCTTTAGAAGAACTTTCATGGACCCCTTGCTGAAAATAACACACACTCATAATCATTGTGCATATATGTGTAGATTTCAGTGTGCCTTTGCATTCAGACAAGTTGTCCATTCTAGTTTTGACAGACAGGTTATGTCTTCTCATTAAGATTGCATAATGTTGCTCAGCCTCATTTAATTTACTGCATACCATTAAAGAAGTGCCTCAGTGAGCCTCTGTGATCAGGAGGGAGCTGTCAGCTCAGCGCTCCTGAATGCCTGCAGCTGAACCGGCTGTGTGCTCAGCTGATGACAGGGAAGTCATTTAGCTCCAGTGACAGGCCTGAGAGAGCGAGAGCTTGAGACTGCCCTAAAACCACGCTCACAATGGAGAGAATAGAGCGGCTCATGAAGGGATGCTTTGTGCATCGGGAAGGATGAGCCCTCCTGGTCTCACACCCATAGATCCGGTGCGATCGCATCATGCATACCGCCGACATGCCTTCACAACCCAGTATATTCAGCTTTTAGTCTTGCTTCTCATGCAGGAAGAACCTCAGGTGTCTGAAGATGCACTGGAGGATTTTTATTTCATATAATCTGTTAATATAACTGTTGGCTGAAGTGATTTTTATTCATGGCATCACCTTTAATTTAAGATAATAACATAAAATAGGACTTGGCCAGTGGAGAATTATTTATGTAGTTCCTAAAACTATTGCCAAGCTCACTACAGGAAATTTTGTTCTAGGAATGGCATTTGGGTAACTAAATTGGGTCATACTTCAGAGCTCTCTAATCTAACACAATAGGAACACCGAGGTAAGTGTACACTAACAGTGTTAATACATGGATAAAACACAGCATTTTTAAGTGTTACAAAACATAAACATTCAGAACGTTAATGGTACCAGTACCAGTAGCCTTTGTCTGCTTGGCAAGGCAAGGCAAACTTTATTTATAGAGCACAATTTCACACAACCATAGTTGATCCAAAGTGCTTTACAGTATAAACTATTCAAGAAAATAAAAAATAAAACTTGTATTAAAAATATAAGAAAAGGAAAATATATATGTTAAAAACAGATAAGAAATAACACTCAAAGGCCAGGCAGTATATATATAAGTCTTTAAGTTAGATTTAAAATCATGCAATGATGGAGAAATCCTGACGTTCATAAAGAGACTGTTCCAGAGCCTTGGGGCCGCAACACAGAAAGTAGTCTAAATGAGAGGGAATTAAAGCATGGGTTACAGTTTCTAGATCTTTTTAGACAGAAAATGGTTTAACTTTTGCCGCCAGTCCAAATTGGAAAAGGTGTTCTTCACAACTGCATTTACATGCATGTCAAACTGCAAAAGTGGATCAAAAATAACTCTGAGATTCTTGGCGTGATTGTGCAGATTGTTGTTTAGGAATTTCAGCTGAGTTTTAATTGAATCATTAGTAGCAGCAGGACCTAATAAGAGCACTTCAGTTTTATTTTCATTTAATTGCAGAGAGTTATTGGTCATCCAGGTCTTAATGTCGGTTAGGCATAAGAAAAGGTGTTCTAATGATAAATCTTTTCCTAGTTTGATATAAAATATAGTTGGAGGTCATCGGCATAGCAGTGATAGTTTATGTTATGTTTGTGGAGTATTGAGCTTAAAGGAAGCATATAAAGAGAAAATAATAGAGGGCCAAGAATAGATCATTGTGGAACACCACAATGAATGGGTTTAGGTAGTGAAGTAAAAGATCCAATATTTACAGAAGGATATTTAGTGCTAATGATATTTAGCTCTGCAAGTTGCAGTTTCAATCATTACATTTTTTTTATTATTAAAAACATAATTGTTTTCTTAAATATATATATATATATATATATATTTTTTTTTTTTTTCATTGTTTCAGAAAAATGTAATACATATGTACTGGATTAGTAACCAAATACCAAACAAGTCAGTCCATTCTTATCTAAAAATGAAGGAAGAAGTCTCAAATCTTGTAAAATATGTGCATTTTTTAGTTTGATTAAGTCAGTCTTTCTATTGCTATACAAGAAGACATTTCTTTAATTCAGAGTGACAAGATGAGTACTTTTCCAGTGAATGGCAATCAGGCGCTTTGCATGCAATAGACACGTGTACAAACTTTTGTTCATAAGTTTTCAGAGATAAGGCAGGTGGAAAAAGACTAAGATTACAAATTTTAGGGCAAACAGGGATTTCTCTATCAATCAGAAATGAATTAATAGGCTACTAAAACTAGTGACATATTAATTCTTTCTAAAAGGATTGCAAGTGCTCACATTACCAAACACAATGGAATGGTGTGCCCTTGTAAGTCAAACATTTTCCAGAAATATCTAAAATATTTCTATTAAATATATTTAACATTTCCAGTGTTATATATTTTCTCATTATCCAACTATATTGGATTAGTTTAAAATGAGTATTGATAGATAATGTTTGTGCTTTAACACAACTTTCTTCCCATTCATTTTCTGTCAACCAAAAAACTTAAAGTCAAAGTTTATTTATATAGTTTTTTAAAAATGTCAAATGTGTATCAATGTTCTTTACATACAAGAAGAAAACTAAATATTGATAAGAACACAATCAGAAACTTAAAGTAATAAACAAAGCACTAAAATAAAGCAGAACACAGCTTTCGGATGGTTTCAAAAGCCAAACTACAAATATATATATATATATATATATATATATATATATATATATATATATATATATATATATATATATATATATATATATATATATATATATATATTTAAAACAGCAAGAGTTTGAGCCTGTCTATAGAGTCTAAAAATATGTCAACATTCCTAATTCCCAATATCTCAAAATAAGACACAATGAATAGAGCCTTGATCATAGCCTCCTCCATCCTTCAATTGTTAAATTTGTTGAATGCATTGCTTGATGTTGCTTTTGGATGAATTGCGATACTTCAGAGTTCCTAAAGACGTTGTCAAAACTATCAGGAAGATGGTACGGGGGAAATTAGTTCTCAGGGAACCAAGCATGGAGGGTGGTTCCAATATGATTGTTAAGTTTGACATGCATCACAGAATCTCTATGAATCAGAATTTCTATGTCTATCATTCTCTATCCTTACTGTTATATATGGCAAGCCTCAACAAATCAAACCTCCTACCAGAGATGTGATTGTATGTACATCGGCCCGAATGTGCACTGTATGAAACTGGTGGTGTTAAATATTTTTTCCAGTATAAAGAACCTTTTGATTCAAAGGTGCCATAACTGTTAAAGGTTCTGCTCCTTAAAAACATAATTTTTAAAGAGTGCATGCTGAAGATGTTGGTGATCTTTGAGCTGCTTCTGTAAATCGGAAACTCCTCTGCTCCTGGCGTACGCTCTCCTTGACCTCAGGTTCAATCATAAAACGTCAAGGAAGTGTGGCCAGCTTTTTCAGACAATCTGCAGATCTGCAGTTTGGACCTAACAGTCCCTGAGGGGCCCGAAGACACAGTGAGGGTCCTGATCCATGATGTGTTGCTGTTGAAAGACAGGATTTCCCTGGACAGGAACCTTTCCATCGTCGGACCCCCAGCCTTCTGTGGCCCCTTGACCCCTATCCTGTGCACTAGAGCCCCTCTTCATGCTGCACGGTGCGCGGGGCGTATGAATGAGGTCAGGAAGCCACGAGTCTTCCACCAGCTCCTTGGGGGTCATCACTAGTTTCCCTCTACTGTAACCGTTCTTGAGACGCCCTCCCGTCTTATTGTTCTGGCCAAGTAAGGCTACGCACATTTCCTCAAGAGTTATTTTTGCCTGACCTGCTCTGTTGATTTATAATGGATTGTGTCTCGACTGGGTCTTTCCCTCTTGGTGTGGTCATTTTATATTTCGTGAAGAAAATATTGTGAGTGTACTCCAGTCATTTTAGTAGGAATCTACATGAACTAGAGCAGTGGTCCTCAACCTTTTTATCACCGCAGACCGGTCATTGATTGCCAATTTTACTGCAGATCAGGGGTGGGGAGGGGTTGGTTCGTAGGTTCGTAGGCAACCATCAACCATTTTTTCAGAGGATGACAAGCTGAAAAAACATTGCTGTCTCTCTGATACAAGTTTTATTTATGGAAATAAATTACAAAGCACTGTAGTGTTTGGGTGTTCTGTGTTTGTCTGAGATAATTAGTCCACTGAAATTTGTATATTCCATACAAGCTGAAGCTGATCGATCAGTTTTTGTCACGGGACTCACAATGCGCTCGCGATATTCATTCACTGGGTGCGTCTGGAAGGCACGAGCGCGTCACTCTGCTTGCGCGCACACGTCCATTAGAAATAACAAACTTGTGCAAACTCTAGAAAAGGCATGATATCAGACAAACCCTAAAAGGCCACCGTCATTTGTGATCTCCATTAGTCGATCTTCTTGTACAGCCATGCTGGATTTACCTGATTTGTAGACAAATGGGTTGTGGATCCATTCCTTTGCAGTTTGCGGGTCCTTCGCTGGGCCTTTTTCCCTTAGCATAGAAACTTTCCAAAGACGTCTGTTTGTTACTCATTTTGTAGTTTTGGGTTAAATTTGGGTGCTGTGACCAAGATGTAACTGAGAGAATATGGTAATTTTTCAAAAAAAAAGATTGTTCAGACTCAAAAAATAAATAAAACGGAAATACTTAGTGATTTCTTGTGCGACCCCATACCAATTGATCCACGGACCAGTAAAAGTTACTTAAGTAAAATTTCATAGGCAATGTCCAGTTTTTCCAATATACCAAACAGATTTGGAATTTGCTTGAATGTGGTTACATGAGTTTGTTGTGCTTTCTAACAGAAAGCTGCTTGGTTTGAAAGTCAAAATGGCGTAAGCTCTACTTTATATTTTTACAGTATTGACGAAAGACAATAGCCCCTTTCACACATACAGACCTTTTCTGAAAATTGCAGGTAATTTCCCTGAAAGGTCTGTATGTGTGAACAGGTCCTTTTTGAAAATACAGGTGAATTCGTTCCATCTATTCTCCGGAAAGAGAAGTTACCGGTAACATTAGTATCAGAATCAGAATCAGAAATCAGATTCTGATTCTGATACTAATGTTACCGGTAACTTCTCTAGTAGTAATGTGTAGCAATGTACATTACCGGTAATTTGCCGGAATGCTGCTCTGTGTGAACGCAGAAGGAAGATTGCTGGAATGCGCTGACGTGAGACGTCTACTTTAGCCAATCAGAACACTCAGACGCATTCACGTCCGCACGGTTTATGAGAATAAAAGCCTGTGAATATTTTTCCAGACACAGTTAGCTGCTAGATGTTAGTCAGATAACATTTCTATATACCTTCTTAATGCCAACTGTGGAGAAAATATCTATAAAATGCTTATGATAAGGCGTTGTTTGTTTACCTTCAAGCTCTGACGCCTGTGAACGTTAAGCAGCCGGTGAGCACCAGCACACAGACATATTATGAACATCTCGACAAGCGAAAGTGTTTCTCTATATGTTTTCATCAAAGTTGTTCACAATACTGATCCATCCACAGAATTTGTAATGTAGTCGAATGTTTACAAATACAAGCGAATGCGTTTAGAGGTCATTTCTGGTTAATGACGTCAGAATTTACTGGTATTTTGGAATGGATTTATGAATACTCTTGTCCAGAAAAATTACAGAATGCCCATGCCTGTGTGCACTGCGCTTTTTTTATGAATTTACCAGTAAAGTCGATATTTACCAGTATCCTTGTGTGAAAGGGGCTATTGACACTAAAAATATTGCTAAAGTGATGGCACCTTTAGGGTGGAGGTTTCCATGAGTTTCATTGTTCAAGAACAACACATTTCCACTTTTGCACTATTACATAATTGATTAGCTTTACAGTCTTAATGCACAAGTTTGGAGCTATTTGGGAAAAAAAGGCCAGAGTAGTTCACATCTGACCTGGGTGGTGGAGCAATCAAAACAAAGCCTCATTAACCAAGCATTGTAGTTTCTTCTGCAATCAGCTTAAGCAGTATCAGATATAAACATTGCATATGAATACTTAAACATGGTATCAACCATTTTGGTGCATAATCATTGCAAACTTTCATAAGGGTGTGTCAGTTTGCATAGGTGTGGTTAGAGTGTGTGGCCATATGGACCATTTACATTCATTTATTCATTTTCCTTCGGCTTAGTCCCTTTATTCATCAGGGCTTGCCACAGCGGAATGAACAACCAACTTATCCAGCATATGTTTTACAGTGTATGCCCTTCCAGCTGCAACCCAGTACTGGGAAACATCTATACACACTCATGCACACAAATACACTACAGCCAATTTGGTTTATTCAATTCACCTATAGCGCATGTCTTTGAACTGTGGGGGAAACCGGAACACCCAGAGGAAACCCATGCCAACACGAGGAGAACATACAAACTCCATAGCGAAACTGAGCCAGCTGGGACTCGAACCAGCAACCTTCTTGCTGTGAGGCAACAGTGCTAACCACTGAGCCACCATGTCACCTGGAACATTTACAAGTTTATTTATTCAGCAGGGAGTAATATAAAAAATAACCTAATATTATACATTTTACAGCACAAATGAGAAGTACTACAATATGTAATTGCTTCAAAACAAATTTTCAAAGTTGTCCAGAGAAGAACTAGCTAACGAAACTTCCACATACTGTATGCCAAGAAAGCATCTGGATGCTTCAGACATTGCATCATATACAAGACAATAAGTAAATACTTTGTAGATTGTCCTAGGTTTTTTCCATTCTGTTTGAAGGTTTGTGGCTTGTAAGCATTGTAATGGGTTCAAGATATTAAAATATTTAATTAATTTGTTATTTTTATTTCTACAAAAGGCAGAGGTGAGGTATTCTAGATACTTTCGACTGGAATGACTGGTAGAGCTGTGTTTAACTGCCATAAGAGTTGTGGGAAAATCAGAACGATGTGGCTCATTAAAGTTGTGTGTATCAGGAATAGCAGAGGGCCAAACACCGAGCCTAGAGGTAAACCAGTGATTATATGTCGCTAAGATTAAGCAAGCAGGGACTGAATGCAAAAGACATATTTCAGCAATATAGATAAGCAGCATTTACACAGGCTGTTGAATTCTTTAGAGATTGTGCTATATTCAATCTGTTCTGTTGGCATTTGCTTCTGAAGTCAGGCTTGTTATTGCCCATTGGGATGGAATTTTTAAATCAGAGAGTGTATTGTGTACTAAATACCTCTTCTCCTTTAAAGTCTGTTGTTTTGCCTTTCAATAGACTGTTAGCTTAATGCTTTGCCGTGCTAATGAAACGTTAGTTTACTCAAGAGATCAGTTGATGGTGTTGCCCACACCTACACTATTTCTGCAGCATGAAATGCCATTTATATATATATATATATATATATATATATATATATATATATATATATATATAGATATAGATAGATAGATAGATAGATAGATAGATAGATAGATAGATAGATAGATAGATAGATAGATAGATAGATAGATAGATAGATAGATAGATAGGGATATGTGCCATTAGATATATAAAATTACAAAATCAAAACTTAAAAAAAAAACATTGATAAAATCTCAATTTGATTGTGCTAATCTACTAGATGGAGGTTTACTTTTAGCCGAACTGTACATCAGATAATCAAATATTTACATAGATAAAACACATTAGTTCAAGATTTATTGTTATTGTTGTTGTTATTGTTATTGTACTTCTTTACTAGACTTAGTAGACATCCATATTTGTCAAATTAGGTATTTGAGATCTTACTCCCTGTTATTTTGGATTTTGCTGTTTGCGAAAGAGGAAGTAGATGAAAGCTGCTGTAATTGAGTTTCTGGATGAGAGTCTGGGCTTTG
Organism: Danio aesculapii; assembly: GCF_903798145.1. Classification (NCBI taxonomy): domain Eukaryota; kingdom Metazoa; phylum Chordata; class Actinopteri; order Cypriniformes; family Danionidae; genus Danio; species Danio aesculapii. Next base: position 9,810,517 of record NC_079444.1, on the reverse strand, counting down.
ATGAGGAAAGACAAACACACATAGCGGTGATCCATCTATTACTTGAGTCACACCAATGAGAAAGAAGGACCATCAGTCTGCTGCTGGCTTTGATTGTTGTTGATGTGAGCAGCAGGGAAGAAAAAGTGTTAAGAGGCTCTCTTCAGGTTAAAACACCAGATATTTTCTCATGAGCATGGTCAAATTTAGCCATGAAACCTCCAACACTAATTTGAATAGTGTTTCAGTTTCATTGTCAAACCTCTGTACTTAGAAATACAAAGCAAAACTGCTGCTTTTCAAAAACACATCGGCTTTATTTCATTTGATGGACACATTTAAGTAATACATGTTTTATGCAATGAGTGATTTAAGAATTGTTCTCTTGCAGATCCAGTAGTTTGAGTAAGTACATGACTTAGCTCTCCAACTTGATGATGTCATCAGAGTACCAGCCCCAATGCTGAATAATCCCAAACCTGAAACACAATGAAGACATTTTCAACGGGCTCAATTATGTGTATATGATACTGACCATAGAGAGACTTTTAGACTAATGATCAGTTAAATGCAGTGATCTCTCACCAATCTGAACTGCCATCAATCCATTTCCACACTCCATCTGTTTGTGTCAGGCCAATCCAAAAATAACCCAAAGCTGCAGCCTTCTGTAAAAACTTCTGTGATCATTGAACAATAAAATGTAATCTATAAATGCTGAAATTGAATAATTAATCATTTAAACAGATCATTATACATCACTGTGGGCTAACAAACTAAATATTCAAAAGACTCACTTTTTCCTCTGGGCTCTTTATGATCAGCAGATCTGCTTGTCTCTGTTGACAGTCTTGTCTGCTGTCACTCCAGCTCTTCTTCACAGATGAAATATAATAGAAACTGGACCTGTAGTAAAGCCACGTATAGTTCTCAGCAAGCTGATCTGTAAATATAACCAAATTTTCTTTGATTTATGCCCAATGTGTATGCCATTGCTTATTTGTATGCAGTGGAATGATTTAAAATAAAATAACTTAAACTTGAAAAAAGAAAACTCTTTTTAATGATTTAGGGAGAATAAACACAATTACCCTGTGTATAAAAGATACGCTGGAGTTCATCGGTCCTCTTTTTAACTTCTCTCTTTCTTTAGTCAGATTATTGCTGTGTTTCAGTATCTGCTCTCTTTCTTCAGTCAGGTTATTGTTGTAATTCAGTAACTCGTCTCTTTCTTCATTGAGTTCAGTGATGTGTGTTAGTAAGTGTTTTCTCTGGATGATGAGCACTATTACAGCCGTCAGCAGAAAAGCACACAACAATCCCAAACACACTTCACCTGCTCTCTGCTTTCTGCTCTTCACTGAGACACTTCCTAAAAATGAAGATCACAAGAAAACACTTCACACTTCTCATTCACTCTTATGGCAACATTTACTCTTACAGTCTATATTGTCTACTTTGGTTTAAGATATTTCTCCCAAAACACAGAGATAATTCTGAACAGAGTTTCATAAAAATTTCTCACCTTATTGGAATAAAATGTAAATAAAACCAAAAATGCAACAGAGAAAACTGTAAGAGTCACTTCAGTAATTCTGTCTGCCTGTTATTCTCCTTTTTTTGCAATGCAGAAGTAATCTATCTTCTGTGAATGTCTGAGACTTCCAATTCATTTTCTGCTATAGCCGAATAAATCTGATGATTGTGATAATATATAAAAGATATTGTTTTTCATACAGCTAAAATAACTGGAAGCAAATGACAACAGAATCCAAAGTTACTACACTTGTTTTTTACTAGAAATGCCCTGTATAAAGTGTATGAGCTGAATGATGCAAGTACCTGTGTGCTGAAGCGGCTGCTGTGTCTCTGTGTTTGTCTTCAGATCATGGCAACTCAAAGTTTCTGTGCTCTCATAAACAACTACCATCATCTCCACTCTTTCTCCTCTGTCTGTTTCATTCATCTCCACTTCTTCATAAATGTCTGTCATCGCTGATCTCTCAGTGTTATTGTACATTATAGCAGTGTGCTAATCCTGTTATCTTGCCATTTCGTCTGCCAGAACTTGAAATGAAATTTTGTACCTTTAGTGGTCAATGTGTGAAACACAAGGACAGGAAATGCAAAGACATAAGTGCTCTCCCCCAAACACATGTTGTTGCTGTTGCAATGCAATTGCAGTTGTTAATAAACAAAAGCAAAATGCAGCTGCCAGAGTCCTCACCAGGTCTAGAAAATAATTTTATCCAATTTTATCCACCTTACACTGGCTGCCTGTCAAGTTCCGGATTGATTATAAAATATATAAAGCTTTAAATAATCTAGTTCCTGTTTATCTAACCAACCTTCTGTCTTGCTACAATCCAACTCGCTCTTATTAAGATCTTAAAACTCAGCGCTTCTGATAGTACCCACAATAGCCAAATTCACTAAAGGAGGTTGGGTATTCTCATTTATGGCCCATAAACTCTGGAATAGCCTTCCTGATAATGTCCGAGGCTCAGACACACTATCTCAGTTCAAAACTAGATTAAAGACCTATCATTTAAGTAAGGCATACACGCAGTACATCATATAACAGCACAGTGCATGAGTGTGCTCCATGAAGGTGAGTGGGCTTGACAAACCACCTGTAGGACACATTCCTCCTGTCTTAATGCACCAGACATTTCCTTAGAAACATTCCTGTGCTTTACATGTTTCTTTATATAACTGCTATTTTCATTCATAGCACCTCCCTTTGCGCAGTATATTCAGTATCTCTTGTTTAAATACACTATAAACAGCAGCTACGCTAACTGTTTTCCTTGTTCTTTATTTCCACCTGGGGATACTCATCCCGAGGTCTCTAGAGATATGCAGCGCTATTGATTTGATATAAGTCCTGTGAAGAGACGATGCCAACCATAGAGGACTTTTAGATCTCTCCATAACCCTGCACAGGCCGGGTCCTGAGTTGCCGTGTTCCTAAAAGAGCCCAGTGACAGACGAGTCTCCATATGGATCCTGTGGGCCAGCTTGAATACCTGCTGGTGACCCACTCACACCTGCTGATTTTCAACGATGGACGTCCAGCATTATCCAGCCCCTAGATATCCAGCCCCAGTCATATACATCTGGATTTATTTTATCTTATCTTAAGTAATATCTTAAAATAGGACCAATTTTAGATGTCTGTAAGTAAACCACCAATTTATTCAGCATGTTTTACGCAGCGGATGCCCTTTCAGCTGCAACCAATCACTGGGAAACACCCATATACTCTCATTCACACACATACACTACGGCCAATTTAGCTTACCCAATTCACCTATAGCGCATGTGTTTTTGGACTTGGGGGAAACCGAAGTACCCGGAGGAAACCCACGTGAGCATGGGGAGAGCATGCAAACTATACACAAAAATGCCAACTGACTAAGCCAGTACTCGAACCAGCAACCTTCTTTCTGTGAAGCGACATCGCTTTCTGTGAAGTTTACCCACTTTGCCACCGCTCCACACATAGTATAAGACATAATTTATTTATAAAGATATGTATAATTTTTTAAGTGTATGAACATGAATGGCAGCTGTTCTTAATCTAACAGCCACAAAAACTACATCCTGAATGCTGTGAGTTTGCTACAGGATGATGATACATGGGGCGACATTTTGAGCAGTGTTGTTGGGCAATATTGCAGGCTGTGATGCTGCTTAGCCACTTTCATGAAACTGGCTACCAAAATTGTACATAATTGTACATTTTATTTAAATGTATCAATGTAATGTAAGCTCTAGTTACCTACCAATCCTAACTCAATATTCTATGGCTTAGTTCCTTATTTATTAGGGGTCACAGATAGAGAACAGAATGAGCCGCCAATTACTCTGGCATATGTTTTATGCAGCAGATGCCCTTCCAGTTGCAACTGCCGCCCCCAGATCATGCCGTCTCACAGTAACTGCGATCTCATAAATATCTGCCATCATCTTCACTCTTTCTCCTCTGTCTATTTCAGTTATCTCCACGTCCTCATAAGCAACATCTGCCATCGCTGATCTGTCAGTGTTGTACATGAAAATATTGTTCTTGTTTTAGATTGTTTGGACTTCATTGCTTGATTTTTTTTCACTGTGTAAAACATGTGACATCCAAGCTGCCGGGAAAGGAAGTGCTGAAATGTACCTGCTAGGCTATAATTATCATATACAATATGTGAAGAAAAAAACTCGTTATTAGAAACTAACAGCTAATAGCATTGATTCGCAAAAACACAGCTCTGCCCCTAAACTCATGCTTTTGGTTGAGTCAATGCTACTCCAGAGTAGTTATGTTGTTTAAATTGAGAAACAATTTCTCGATTCTCTATTAAGTTTTAATTGCAGAAAAATATTTGAACCCTGTGTGCATTCAAGTGTTTATTCACATAAAGATATAAAATAATTTTTTACAAAGGTTATGCCCCAGTGAACGAATTTTGTATATTTTACCTCACTATACATAAAAAATGGTGAATCACACAGCAAAGATATTTAATTAAAAAATAGCATATACTGTATAATGATGTACTTAGAAATACAAAGCAAAACTGCTGCTTTACAAATAAATGATGGCTTTGTTTAATTTCATGCACACATTTAATTAATATATATATATATATATATATATATATATATATATATATATATATATATATATATATATATATATATATATATATATATATATATATATTTATTATGTAGTGCGTGATTTTAGAATTGTTCTCTTGCAAATCCAGTAGTTTGAAGAAGTACATGGACCAGTTCTCCAACCTGATGATGTCATCAGAGCACAGTTATAATTGTACAAGCTTGAATACTGAAATCTCCCAAACCTGAAACACAATGAACATATTTTCAGTTTGTTCAGTTAATTAAGTGTATATGATAGATCAGTGTTTCCCAACCCTGTTCCTAGAGGCACACCAACAGTACATATTTTGGATGTCTCCCTTATCTGACCCATTCATTTGAGGTTTTCAAGTCTCTTCCAATGTTCTGATGAGCTGATTCAGGTGTGTTTGATTAGGGAGATTTTGAAAATGTGTACTGCTGGTGTGCCTTCAGGAACAGGGTTGGGAAACACAATTCTTGAAATTTCTTAGGCCAATTTATTAGTGTTATGTTCAATCAAACATTAGCTTAACTTAATCATTTTGTGTTAAGGAATTGTGTTGGTGCAACTACCTGGTTAGTATATATGTAGTTCCCAGCAAGCTTTGCTTTGTATTGAATTAAAAGAGGAAATTGTTGACAATAAAAGTAATCTTAGGTGTTTAAAGTAAACAGAAAGGCTTGTTAGAGTTTAATCTTCACTTAGTATGAAGATTCAGAAGAGTTTCTTGTAATGTTTTGAAGTTGCAGAAGCACCATGAGTGTTGGCAGATTAATTAGCAAAAATGCTGTTTGTTGCTTTGCTCAGTGAGCAATAACTGTCCCAAAATTAGTTCTGAGATCTGAACTCTGGATTATTGAAGCAGTTTCAGTTTGAACTGAAATTTTCAAATATCAAATACATTTCTAAATTTAACAATTGAGATTAATTGATTTCAAAGAGTAAGCTGTGTTCACAGGGTAAATCAAATGAAAGAGGTTAGACACAACTGGCTGAAAATAAATTTTGCTCATGAACTTTATTTGCCTTAAAAAGTTGAGATTACACAATTTGAATAAGTTGAAATAAATCAATTAAAATAAGCTGAAAAATCTCAATTCAAATGTGTGAAAATGTGTGTCATAAATAAAATAAGTTACACCAAGGAATTTTTGTGTGTGTGTGTGACAATGGAGAGACTATTAAACTAATATGTTAAATTCAGTTTCTCACCAATCTGCCACAGTGCTGCCGTCAATCCATTTCCACACTCCTTTTGTTTGTGTCAGGCCAATCCAAAAAGAACCTGAAGCTGCAGCCTTCTGTAAAAACTCCTGTGATCATTGAATAATAAAATGTAATCTATAACATGCTGAAATTAATTAATTAATTAATAAAACCATTATACATGAAAAGACTCACTTTCTCCTCTGGGGTCATTATAATGGCCAGATCTGCTTGTCTCTGTTGACAGTCTCGTCTGCTGTCACTCCAGCTCTTCTTCTCAGATGAAATATAATAGAAACTGAAGTTGTAGTAAATCCACTTAAAGTTCTCAGTAAGCTGATCTGTAAATACAAGCTTTTTAAATGTTAGTTCAGATGGTTTGAATTTGATTTATGCATAATATGTATGTCTAAAAAATGATTTAAACCTGAAAAATAAAAAATAAAAAGTTTTTAGTGATTTAGGCCGAATGATCAGAGTTACCCTGAGTATAAAAGCCATGCTGGAGTTCATCAGTCTTCTTTTTTATCTGCTCTCTTTCTTTAGTCAGATTATTGTTGTGGGCCAATATCTGCTCATATTTGATAAGTATCTCCTCTCGTTCTTCGTTGAGTTTAATGATGTGTGTTAGTAAGTGTTTTCTTAGCATGCTAAAATACACACTGAGCACTATTACAGCCGTCAGCAGAAGAGCACACAGCAAACACAAACACATGTCATCTGCTCTCTGCTTTCTGTTCTTCACCGAGATGTTTCCTGAGGATGAAGAACACAAAAATACATTCAACACTTCACACTTCTCATTCAGTCTTACAGTCTTTATCATCTTCTTTAGCTCTAGATATGTCTCTATAACGCAAATATATCCTCTCTAAACCTAATCGTTTTAAATGTAAATAAAACTAAAACTGCAACAGAGAAAACTGTAAGAGTCACTTCAGTAATTCTGCCTGCTTGTTATTATCCTTATGTTGCAATGTGGAAGTAATTGATCTGTGAATGTCTGAGACGTCCAATTCATTTTCTGCTATAGCTAAATGAATCTGATGATTATGATAATATAAAAAAAACTTTAATAAAAGATATTGTTTTTCATACAGCTAAAAAAACTGGAAGCAAATGACAACAGAATCATTAAAAGGAACAGAATCCTTGAACAATGTAGTTGCAAATGGCTGCACTTGTGTTTACAGTAGAAATCCTTTGAATAAAACCAACACAATCTCACGGCAATTCGTAACTTTTTTTTTAGTGGCTAATTCGTACGAATTATTACGATCTAATTCGTATAATTTAGTACGATTTGCTCATCCTCCAATGACGGTTGGGTTTAGGGGCGGGGTTAGGTGCCACGCCTCCTTTTTAAAATCGTACCATTTCGTACGACTGAACTCGTACGAATTCGTACGAATTAGCCACTAAACTGTCAAAACGTAAAATACTTACGTTTTCTCGTGAGATCAGGCTGATAAAACATGACGTGAGTACCTGCATGCTGAAGCCGCTGCTGTGTCTCTGTGTTTGTCTTCAGATCATGACGTCTCACAGTATCTGTGCTCTCATGAATATCCACCGTCTCCACTCTTTCTCTGTTTATTTCATTCATCTCCATATTCTCATGAATAACATCTGTCATCTCTGATCTCTCAGTGTTGTTGTACATTATAGCAGTGTGTGAATCCTATTACCTTGGCATTTTGTCAGTTTGTCTTTCAACCGGAAGTTGAAGCTAATTTTAGTACCATTAGTGGTCAATGTGTGAATCACATGACAGGAAATGATAAAACATACCTGCTCTCCCCCGCATAACAGGTTGAGTCTTTGCTGCTGGTGCAGTGCAGGATGTTCAGAAAGCTGCACAATTGGCTTCCTAATTGACTGATTTATAAGCCCATACTGCTGAGTTACTGTTGGTAACCTAAACAAACAGGTACTACTAAAACAAGTAACTTTCGTACAATCTCAGCTGTTGGTGTTAAAACCTTGTCCCCATATGTTTTTGGTTTATTTTGAACACAAAAGGACCAACTCTCTTCAAAATTTCAAATTGGAATTTGTCATGGAGGGATTTTTAAAAGGTTTTAAAATGCGCAGCCCTCACCTGGCCCCCAGAAAACTCTCACTAGGCCCACGCAGTACCTGCACTATGCTCTACTAAAATAACTCAGTTTCAGTATAATTACTTTTCAGTTTAAACATATACATCTGAACTTATTTATCTTAAATAATCATATCTTATAATATGACCGATGTTAGATGTAATTGTAGTAAAAGAGAAACATTGTATTTCTGCACTTAATTATTAAGTAAAAAATATTCATTTTGCCCTCATAATCTTTTATCAAAAACCAAAACCTTTCCTCTCGCCTTGAGTACTTTATTAAAACTTTACGCACTGAGGTTTATTAGCTTCATTTCTGAAGAGTTTCTATTTCCTAATACAGAATTTATGCTGTTTTACAGTTTTTACATAGGCCTATACTGCGGTCTTCATTTAATTATTTAACAGATATTTTAGAACAACAAAAATTATTATTCTGGCTGATTTCTGAAGTAAATTACAATGCAAAAGATCCTAAATTTTTCATGTGAAAAAAAAATCATGTACATGTTTTGGAGGTTGTAATCACACCTGTGTATGTTGCTTTTTGCACAGAATAAGTGCATTAACAGAATTAATGTTTATCCATTAAAAATTATTCACAAAACTCTGAAAAAAAAAAACTGTTGAATCAGGGAATATGCATAAGAGCTGGTCTTTGGAGAGAATAAAGCTTTAGCTCAATGCAAAAAAAAAAAAAAAGTAAAAATAGTTTGTAGTCAAATGCATTAAAAGTATGACTACAGAATATTTTTAGAGTGTATGAACAAGAATGGCAGCTGTTGATCTTGACTTAACTGTCGAAAAAACGGCATGCTGAACGCAATATTGCTGGTGTGATGCTGCTTACTTTCATAAAATTGGAAACAAACACAACAAACATTTACATTAACAAATACTTAAAAAATTTAAATGTAAGTTCTTTTATATATGATGTGACATCTAGATACCTACCAATCCTTACTCACTATCCTTCAGCTAAGTCTCTAATTTATCAGGGGTCACCACAGCAGAATGAACCGCCAGTTACTCTGGCATATGTTTATGCAGCAGATACCCTTCCAGTTGCAATGCACACACACTCATACACTATGGCCAATTTTGTTTATCTATTCACCTCACATGTCTTGGGACTGTGGGAGAAATCTGATAGTTACGTACCAATTGAAACTAATTAGAAGTAAAGGATACTTTTTATTTAAGTACATTTTTGAGACTGTACTTCTTTACTTTTACTTGAGTACAAAAGTGTAGTCAGTTCTTCAACTTTTACCAGATTAATTTTAACACGAGTATCTCTACTTCTGCTTGAGTGAAGTATGCGTGTACTTTTGCAATCTCTGGTCAGATCTCTTTATTTATAACTGAAATAATTTACAGTATTTGCAACACACCATTTTTCACACATATATAACATGTGACATTCAAGCTCCCAGGACAGGAAGTGCTTAAAAGTACCTGTAAGGCTAAAAATATCAAATACAACAAGTGAAGAAAAAACCCTGCAATTGCTAGATATTTTACAAGCTATTAGAAACAAAGAGCAAATCACATACTGAATTCCATGTGAAATCTTTAAGTAGTGTTTTTTTATGTACATGCTCAATTAGCATCAGCAGATGAATTTGTAAAAACATTTTTTTCTAACAGGTTCTTATTCTTTATTTTTTTTTATTCCTCTCACCCATTGATTGACAAAAACACAGCTCCGCCCATGAACTCTTGCTTTTTGGTTCAGTCAATGCTGCTCCAGAGTAGTTACAATATTTGAAACTCCACAAACAATTTCTCGATTCTCTTCCACACTCAATGCTCATTCACATGAAGATGGAATAAAATTATTTTTACAAAAGTTTCGCCCCAGTGAATGATTTTTGAAAGATTTTTTTTCTAAAATATATTTTTTACCTTACTATACTTTAAAAATGATGAATCACACAGCAAAGATATTCAATTTAAAAAGAGCATAATCTGTACAATGAATTACAAAGCAAAACTGCTGCTTTTCAAACACATGCTGGCTTTATTTCCTTTGATGCACAAATTTAAGTAATATATATTTTATGTAATGAGGGATTTTAGATTGTTCTCTTGCACATCCAGTAGCTTAAGTAAATACATGACTCAGCTCTCCAACCTGATGATGTCATCAGAGCACAGTTATAGACGTACCTGTTGGAAAAGTAATATGTCCCAAACCTGAAACACAATGAAAACATTTTCAGTGGACTCCGTCAGTTATGTGTATATGTTACTTCACTCTGATACTGATTACTGCTGCCTGTTCATTTAACCTGTTTAAAATGAGCTGCAACAAGACAATTCTTGTCATTTGTTTGGCCAATTTATTTCTTTTATGTTCTGTCCACTAAAATTTGTAAAACGGCAGGTTAACTTAATTGTTTTGTGTTAAGACAACATGAAGGAATTGTGTTGGTGCAACTGCCTGGTTAGTATATATGTAGTTCCAAGCAAGCTTTGCATGGGTATTTAATTGAAAGAGGGAAATGTTGACAATATAAGTAATCTTAGGTGTTTATATTAAACAGAAAGGCTTGTTAGAGTTTAATCTTCTCTTAGTTTAAAGTTTCAGAAGAGTTTCTTGTAATGTTTTGAAGTTACCACCTTGCAGAAGCACCTATCATTTGAGTGTTGACAGATTAATTAGCAAAAATGCTGTTTGTTGGTTTGTGCAGAGAGCAATAACTGTCCTAAAATTAGTTGCAGTTTGAACCGAAATAAATAACAGAAAAGTCTGTGTTTAAATTAAACAATTGAAATGTATTGATTGAGTAAGCTGTGTCCAGAGGGTATGTCAAATCACAACTCGTTGAAAATGAATTTTGCTCATGAACTTTATTTGCCTAAAATAAGATGAGATTAGGCAGCATGTTGGTGCAGTGGGTAGCATGCCTCACAGCTAGAAGGTCACTGGTTCGAGCCTAGGCTGGATCAGTTGGCATTTCTGTGTGGAGATTGAATGTTCTCCCTGTGTTTGCGTGGGTTTCCTCTGGGTGCTCGGGTTTCTCTCCCAAGTCCAAAGACATGTGGTACAGGTGAATTGGGTAAGCTGAATTGTATGAGTGTGATTGAGTGTGTATGGGTGTTTCCCAGTGATGGGTTGCAGCTGGAAGGGCATCTGCTGCGTAAAACATGTGCTTTATAAGTTGGCGGTTAATTCCGCTGTGGTGACCCCTGATTAATAAAGGGACTAACCCGAAAAGAAAATGAATGAATCAAGTTGAGATTACAGAATTTAAATAAGTTAGAATAAATCAATTTAAATGTGGAAATGTGTTATCAAATTAAGTTACACCAATGATTTATTTTCTTGTTGAGTGTGACAACAGAGAGAATTTTAGACTAATGATCAGTTAAATGCAGTGATCTCTCACCAATCTGAACTGCCATCAATCCATTTCCACACTCCATCTGTTTGTGTCAGGCCAATCCAAAAATAACTTGAAGCTGCAGCCTTCTGTAAAAACTTCTGTGATCATTGAACAATAAAATGTAATCTATAAATGCTGAAATTGAATAATTAATCATTTAAACAGATCATTATACATCACTGTGGGCAAACAAACTAAATATTCAAAAGACTCATATTTTCCTCTGGGCTCTTTATGATGGCCAGATCTGCTTGTCTCTGTTTACAGTCTCGTCTGCTGTCACTCCAGCTCTTCTTCACAGATGAAATATAATAGAAACTGGATCTGTAGTAAAGCCACTTATAGTTCTCAGCAAGCTGATCTGTAAGCACAACTCAGTGTGAATGTTTTTCAGATGGTTGGTCTTTGATTTATGCATAATGTGATTGCCATTGTTTATTTGTTTGGATAATAAACACAATTACCCTGTGTATAAAAGCCATGCTGGAGTTCATCAGTCTTCTTTTTTATCTGCTCTCTTTCTTTAGTCAGATTAGTGATGTGATTCAGTATCTGCTCTCTTTCTTCAGTCAGGTTATTGTTGTGATTCAGCATCAGCTCTCTTTCTTCAGTCAGGTTATTGTTGTGATTCAGCATCAGCTCTCTTTCTTCATTGAGTTCAGTGATGTGCGTCAGTAAGTGTTTTCTCTGGATGATGAGCACTATTACAGCCGTCAGCAGAAGAGCACACAGCAAACACAAACACACTTCACCTGCTCTCTGCTTTCTGCTCTTCACTGAGATGCTTCCTGATGATGAAGAACACAAGAAAACACTTCAACACTTCACACTTCACATTCACTCTTATGACAACATTTACCCTTAAAGTCTTTATCATCTATTTTAGCTCAAGATATTTCTCTGTAACACATAGGTACTTGTTTTTACTAGAAATGCTCTATATAAAGTGTATGAGCTGAATGATGTGAGTACCTGTGTGCTGAAGCCGCCGCTGCTGTGTCTCTGTGTTTGTCTTCAGATCATGACATCTCACAGTATCTGCGCTCTCATAAATATCCACCATTATCTCCACACTTTCTCCTCTGTGTATGTCATTCATCTCCACTTCTTCATAAATAACATCTGTCATCTCTGATCTTTCAGTATTGTTGTACATTACAGCAGTGTGTTAATTATCTTGGTATGTTGTCAGTTTGTCTTTTATCTTGAAGTTGAAGCTAATTTAGAACCATTAGTGGTAAATGTGTGAATCACGTGATATTCAAGCACAGGAAATGCAAAGACATAGCCGCTCTGCCCCCAAACACATTGAGTCATTGCTGCTGATGTATTTAATGATTATAAGCAATCCTGCTTAGTTACTGCTGCTAACCTGAACAAACAAGTACTAGCTGTCTTACAATCACTGCTGTCAATGTTAAAACTGACCTTGTCCCCAGAGGTTTTTGTTCATTTTGAACACAAAAGGATCAACTCTCCTCAAAGATTCAAACTGAAATTAAATTTGTCATGGTGGGATTTTAAAATGATTATGTGGGCAGCAAGATTAATTTGAAAATGAGAGTTTGCAGATCATCACCTGATCACCAGCAAACAAGCAAACTGTGCTGGTCCTTAATGGGCTCCTTAACTTTGGAGAGGGATCTGGACGTAGACCTGGTGCAGGCGCAATCTGAGCTGCATGCAATACTTTTTAATACTCACACTTAACCCCACCCCTAACCCTACCCCTTACAGTGATGTCACTAGCTTTAATGAGTGCATTGTGTCTGACAATGCAAGTCCGAGAGTTGCAGTTTCAGCTTACATAATCAAGACTGCATCCAGATACTACTGCCACTCAGGGCTAACATTGAGAAATCAAGTTGTGCTGTAAAAAATAACAAATCCACCTAGGGTTTAACCACCTAGGGTTAAAGGGATTTCACCAAGTAGGACAACTCTATATTGATCCTGGAACAACATTCCAGTCAGAATTAAGGGATAAGTTTACAGTTTATGTTAGGTTTAGGCTTACAGTTAGGGTAATGTGCCTCTAACTTTTATTCCCCTCTGATTTTAGGAATAGTTTACAGTTAGAGTTGGGTTTAGGGGTAAGGAACAAAAATGACATTCCAGAATAAATGATGTTCCAGAATAAAATCCAGGATTGCATCCAGGATTAGGCCAAAATTTTGCCATTAATCAAACTCTCAATGGCCCTGCTCTCACAGCCTGCTCTGGGCCTGAATGGATATGTGTCTCTCTTTGAGTCAATATATTAGAATCAGCATAAATGACTTGAGGTAAAGCAGTATCTCGCCACCACATAAGAAGCAAATTAGGGGTTACTGGATCCAGATCCTCAGCACTAGAAGAGACATAGCCTAGGGGGTTAGAATTCAAAATTTACTCCACCTCCACCAGAACAGTTGCAAGAACCTCTTCTTTAATAGTTTGGCCTCCCAAGGTTGAGCAAAGTGCAGACTTTATAGAGTGAATCTCTCTCCTGTGTCCCTCCAAAATGTGGGGCATAAGAGGGATTGTAGGTGTACTTAGTTTGGTTATTCCACAATTTCTCTTTTAAGACAGGACTTAAATGTTCAAAGGCATTTTAAGTTCATTCTCACCTCCAAAAAAGTTGGTCCCTTGGTCAAAGATCACTTCATAAGGCTGTCCTTGACAAGCCACAAATCAATGTCTCAGAGCAATGCGATCAACAGAGTCTTCAATCCTTTCAGGGAATTTTGCCCACTGATCAGGTTCAGAATGAAGGAAATCAGGACCTCGACTCCAACGGTTAGGCTTTGCTAGATCAGAAAGGCACTTGCCTCTGGTGATATCATAAGCCAGATTACAGGTGATGTCAACATAATGAAATTGTTCAAGTAAGCGGTGAGGTTCAAACCAGAATTCTTGGCTCTGAGAGACTTCAGGGCTCAATTTTTTCACATAACCAGCCTCCACTAGTTTCTGGATTTTTCCTTCCTGGCAATACAACTCTTTCTGATTCTGATTCTAAATGCATTCTTAGAATGAAGTAAAGGAGTAACATATCTAGAGACACCATTCACATTTTCTCTCGTTGTCATCTGCTCAAGACAATCAATGGCATATCGATCTTGTTTAGACCATGTAATGGCCTCTTCACTCCTATAAGGGAGCACGTCTACTTGCCATCACCGTTCTACATCCTGCAGGAGCTGAGAGGAGACTGAAGTTACAGAAAGAAACAAAGTTTCAGGTTCAGTTGACTTATCTGATGGTACTGGGACATGAAGAGCCCATCCCAATTTGGTATGAACTACAGCTGGGCCTCCTTGAGGGCTGAAACTTTCTCCACTGGAGCCAAAAGATGTGGATGATCAGTACCAATCAGAAGCATAGGCTGGACTTTGTTAAAGGTTTCAAATCAGATCCCCTTAAGATGGCAAAATTATTTTAGGTGGCTTGGAATAGGATAGGATTGCTCAGGAAGCTCCAATTGCTGTGCAGTAAAGGCCCCTTTCACCTGATACTTGCGCTCGGAGTTTGGAGCAGAAATGGTGAAGCTTACACTAGTTCCTCTGAGAACTCTAGGGGAACAACTTGGACGACGGAGTAAGAAAACACCAGAATCAGGCTTCAACCTCTTCTTAGAGGTTGGAAATCAGAACCTCTTCTCACTGGAAATCATAGCGGGCTCTGCCACATCTCCAACAGCAATGATTATATTTAATCCATTTCCTTGAATCCTCCAAATCTATTAGACTAAAGGCTTGGCATTTACTAAGATGATGGTCATCACTCTTACAAAATGGACAATGGAACTTCAAAAACTCGCTTCCTTCTTTGATACTGAAGGCTATTACAGTACAGGGGTGGGCAAACTCGGTCCTGGAGGGCTGGTGTCCTGCACAGTTTAACACCAACTCTAATCACACACACCTGCTTATAGATTTCTAGTGATCTTGAAGACACTGATTAGCATGTTCAGGTGTGTTTGATTAGTGTTGCAGCTAAACTATGCAGGACACCAGCCCTCCAGGACCGAGTTTGCCCACCCCGGCTCTTGTAGGTTTAAAAGAATCATTGGCTCTTACCATTGGTACACTGCTTACTCCATGAATAATAGTTGCAGTTGGTTGATATGGCCTTATTGGTTTCCTCTCCTTCTGGTGGTTGTCATTAAATTTACTACGGACAGAACCAACTTGTCCCACTACTGCTTGACAATCTGCTTCCTCTTGGAGCCATGCAGAAAACTCCACCAAATCATAAGATTGTCCTAATCGAGTGAATCTACTATGCCGGATATAATTAGCAACTTGTTCAACATTTCCTGGAATGCTAACTTGACTTTGCTGTTGAACATGGTTAGTCAAACCTTCAGCTTGTGCTGTAAAGGGTACAGATGATTGATTAATCATACAAGATGCTGAAGGTACAGGTAGAGAGTGTAACTGACTATTAGAATACTCATGTCCAACTCCCGGATTATGTAAGACCTGCAAAAAGTGTGGTTGACACTGGTCTGAAGCCAAAGCACCATGGAAATCTGGTGAACGTTGGTATTCATTGGGATTGGCAAATGAGGTGGATACATATGGCCTGCTACTGGTGGCCAAAATCCTGGATAAACCGGGCCAAACAGTGAGGGGTTCAACCTCCAACGAGGTATTGGTGGTTGCATTGCCACTCTAGTTGCATGGGATTGTGGTAATTGCTGCTGGTACACATCAACCCCGTAATTTGAACCAGGTAATATAGGAGACACAAACTGATTGGCTAAAGGCTGCAAATTTCAATCCAGGTTTGGCAGCAGTGCCACATGAGAACCTTGAATAACAGGCGGTTGCCTTAACATATTCTGATTCACAGAGTTCACATCAATGGGCGGGCAGAATCATTTGTGGAACAGTCAAAGCAGCATTCAATTGAGACTGAGGAGAAGGTACCACAGAGGGGGGAGGGGGAGGGGGAGGCAAAGATAACTGTCTGCTCAACCAAGGTGGTGACTGCGACTCAGAAATAGCTTTTGTTTCTTCTGCAGGTGATTCCGCAACTCGAGAACTAATGTTCTAACTGTGATAGTCACAGCTGAAGGTGCAAGGGAATCAGTTTTAGGTGAGGAAGGTGCAAGAGAATCCATTTTAGGTGAGGAAAGTGCAGATAGGTGTTAGCTACTTGCTTCAGATGAACAGGAACTCCCTGAAAAAAACATTTGATGACATACTGTTTATCTGCTTAACACTTTGTCCCAACTTCATTACACATTCCTTTAACTGCTTCATCTCCTGAAAAATTGAATCAGAAGTTTCTGGATGACTCTCTGCAGGAATTTCAACACTGCTCTGGACTGGAGCTGAGGTAACTGAATGACTAGTTTGATGAGACTTCAAACTGGGTATGGTACTCTCATAGTCCTCAAGATAGACTAGAGGTCTGGTCTGTCTTGAAGACTGTTGACGAGTTGGTACATGGCATTGTCTATGAACTTGATCCATTGGAACACTCAACTCTGGCTCGAAGGACCATGTAAGAAATTAGGAAGGTAATGCTGACTCACAGGGAAAATATCACAATGGAATGTCAGTCAAAACACTTGAAACAAGATCCATTTCTTTGAGTTTTATTCACCAGTACCAGTACATAACTCTCTCCACATGGTATCAGACTGGTTTCTAGTCATAAACGCATAAAGACAAATCAAACAAATAAATCAACAAACTGCATAAACAATACTCCATAATTAAACACTACAAGAAAAACTGCATAAACAAACAATACTTCCTAAATAAACACTACAAGAAAAACTGCATAAGCAATACTTCATATAGGTTCAAATAACAGTGGGCAGGGCTTCAGTGATCATATCAGAGATCTACACTAGGCCTTAATGGGATTAATGTGAGTTTTCCACTATTGTGGGCTACTCATACCTGGGCTAGCCCATATTATGTTTACATTGTTTTCTGATATATACTTTTGGAGACATTTGGCCAAGGCAAAAATATCCAGAAATGATACAAGCCCATTCAGAACCCTATGATTAACCTCTAAAATGTAAAGCTCTGTTTGAATATTGAAATATATGGTGAATATTAATGAGCTCTGTTCTCATGCTCCAGCCAGAGCTCTCCATATGGCTCTGGCTCCTGCAGCTCAAGTCTCTAATAATCACACTCTGAAATACAGATGTACAAAATAATTACACTTTTTTTGTCAAAAAAATCTGAACGAACGGAGTAAATGCCTTGTCAAACTGAAATGGAAAAAAGGTTCAGATTTGGAGTGAGTTAGCTTCCTGTCCGTAACTGCTCCTGAGTCATGTGTTGTAGATGGAATATTAGCTAAACTATAATCATACCTGACAAAAGGGACTGACAGAGATATTGTTGCGTTGGCAGCGGTGTTTGTTTGTGTGTGTGTTTGTCTCTCTCTCTCTATTTATAGCTGTATTTTGTGGGTTTCATGTATATGACAAACAACACAGGCAAGAATTAATATCAGACTTGGTGTAAACAGATGAGTTTTATTAAGTTGATTACTGTCCTTTCACTAGAAATGTTCATTAAGAGCTGAATTGATATGGCATGGGGAAAAATAAAGGGGGAAAATATAATCGTAGCAATTTCACTAGGAAACATTGTGGCCAATCAAACGCAGCCTGTGGCTTGCATATTAATCCTGTGAATATTGTCAGAGTCTGTGTTTTGCTTTGATTGGCCTGTTTTTCTACTGGGGTTTCACATTCACATGATTTACACAAGAATGAGAAAACAATGGTGTTTGAGGCTCTCGATATGTCATTATCATGTACTGAACTGTTGTCCTGCATTATATTCAGATGTGCCAACTTAAATTCTTTTGGTTTCAAATTAATAAGCATAAAATTACTGAGAATTAAATTTTTTGTTGTTGTTTTTTTCACAGTATAGAGCTCATCAAGACCTTTTATCCTCATTTGACCTAAATGTGACACACCAGCCTGATCTCACAAGAAAACATAACTATTTTACATTTTTGCTGGTTTAGTGTTAGTGCTAATTCCTACAAATTCGTTCAGTTCATTTTTTTTAAAGGAGGCATGGCACCAAACCCCACCCCTAAACCCAGCCATTATTGAGGGAAAGGCAAATTATACTAAATTGTACTGAGATTGTACGATTTCATACGAATTAGCCTCTAAATCAAAAAGTTATGACTTGTGAGAGAGCGTTGGACATACTGCATAATTCTCACCCATAGATATACCTTGATATAGTTAGAAATATAAAGCAAAACAGCTGCCTTTCAAAAAAACAATGGATTTATTTCACTGTATATTTTCATATTTAGTTAATGTAATGAGGGATTTTTAAATAATAGTTTTCTTGCAGATCCAGTAGTTTGAATCGGCACATGAAGTAGTTTTCCAACCTGATGAACTCATCAGAGCACAGTAACGATGTGGCTGACTCAAATACTGAAAACTCTTGAACCTGAAACAACAATAAGATTTTGAATTTGAAATGATTTTGGTGGTTAGACTAATGATTAGTGAAATTCAGTGCACTCTCACCAATCTGCCACTGAACCGCCATCAGCCCATACCCACACATCCTCTATTTTTTTCAGACCAATCCAAAAATCGGAGACAGCCAGCTTCTTTACAAACTCCTGTGATCATTAAACAATAATATGATACAGCAAAACATCTCAAATGTAAGAAACTGTAAAACTAAACTAATTATCTAGACCACTAATTCAAACAAGCATAAATAAATAAGACCATTTTACATCAATGTGCACGAACCAGCAAAATCTTTGACTTGTCTCTTACCTTTTCCTCTGGGCTCTTTATGATCAGCAGATCTGCTTGTCTCTGTTGACAGTCTCGTCTGCTGTCACTCCAGCTCTTCTTCTCAGATGAAATATAATAGAAACTGAAGTTGTAGTAAATCCACTTATTGTTGTCAGAGCGCTGATCTGTTAATATAACAGCTTCAATATTTTTAATAGGTTTAACTTGGTCTTTGTGAAATACATTTACGCATATTTACTGGAATTATCAGTGTTAAATCATTTAAATTAAGAATAATTACCTTGTTCATTAAGGCCATGGTAGAGTTCATCAAACTTGTGTTTTATCTGCTCTTTAGTCACAGTCTTGTTCTTGATCTGTAAATCTTCTTTCTCTGCTGTTAGTCTTTTGTTGTTTGTAAGCTTCTCTCTTTCTTTAGTCAGGTTATTGTTGTGCTTTAGTATCTGCTTTCTTTCTTCAGTCAGGTTATTGTTGTGATTCAGTAACTCGTCTCTTTCTTCATTGAGTTCAGTGATGTGTGTTAGTAAGTGTTTTCTCTGGATGATGAGCACTATTACCGCCGTCAGCAGAAGAGCACACAGCAAACCCAAACACACTTCAACTGCTCTCTGCTTTCTGCTCTTCACTGACATGCTTCCTGATGATGAAGAACACAAGAATACATTTTAACCCTTCACCATTCTCATTCACATTCTTATGACAACATAATGGCTCGTTTCCACTGACTGGTACGGTACGGTATGGTTCGGTACGGGTCACCTTTATCAGGCTTGCGTTTCCACTGGTGGGCGTGGTGTATGACAGAAAGTTTCAGTCGGCGTCATTCTAGCTTGAGGAAATGTCTACAATAAAGCTGTAGGGGTCATTCACATATCATATGAAAAGCACTTCTCACAAAACAGATGCTTCATACACATAAATACTAGTGTAGAAATGTTTATTACTAACTTTTCAATGAACATGAGTTGATTATAACTGCAGATCAATGACAGTGCAAAACAGCCTACTGTAACGTCTGTAATTATATTAAATAACTAAATAAATGAACATATATAAACACATACAGCCCCTTACAGTCTCCGATATGTTACCAGCTACAGAAGAACTACACACAACAGACATTTCATCGGTATTTAGGTTCAAAACAACACAAAATATAGAAACCTCTTATCTGTGTCTGTAATCTTCAGCAGCACATGTAGCCTCTATTAGAGAGTAATTCCCTCATTCCCGGTTCATATTAGTCCAAAAGGTGAAGATAATAAGTTAGTTATACATGGCATTTTGTTCATGTTTGCTGAAAAATAATGTGCTCCGTTTGTCAGTGTCTGACAGGATCGGGTTGCAAAAGCACGTCAATAATCAAGCGCAGGTTATTATCATCAGCTCAAGAAGTTTGTTATTTCAGATATAATGTTAAACGCGCGCGAGCGCTAGCAAGAAAGTAAAACCGCTCGCGCCTCAGATTGGCTCGTAAAAAACTACGGGGCACAGGGTAAATCTGCTCTTCTTCTTGGCTTTGTGGCTTTTTGTCAAGACGATGACAAGGTTTGTTTGAGCCCAGATCGACCATGGCTCGTTATTATATGTATTTATAATTCCGCTATAATCTCTCGCTGTGTATTTCAAATATGGCGAGTTTTTGTTTTCATTCTGGCTTGTTGCGTAAGCGAATGACGTATCTCTGTAAACCAATAGCGTTCAGCTGCGCGTGTGGCTCCGCCTTTTGGTACCCTTTCTTGTGTTTGGTACCCTTTCGAAAGGGTGCCGAAAAAGTGGTACGGTACGGTTCGGTATGCTTTTTGACAGTGGAAACGGCCATAAAAGCGTACCAAACCGTACCGTACCACTCAGTGGAAAAGGGCCATAAGAGCTTTAACAGGTATTTTTCCCAATGGTTTTCAATCAATATGACAGAATTGAGCAAGTACATGTTTTTTTTTTTTAAATAAATTCAAATTAATACAAATATTTCATGTAAAGTTAACAGATGCAAAAGTGCATGAAATGAAAATTATTTGCATTTAGTTAACATATACTTAAGTATATTTAACTGTAAACAAACCTACAAAAGGATTTTTTTTAAATCTGACATTTTTCTAAAGAACACTTCTATGTAAAGGTTCATGTAATTGAGAAAATTAGATCCAGTGTAAGAATAATCCAAAAACTTCATTCTCGTTGTAGAAACGCCCCATATAAAGTATATGAGATAAAGGATGTACCTGTGTGCTGAAGCGGCTGCTGTGTCTCTGTGTTTGACTCCAAATCATGATAACTCACAGTAACTGCGCTCTGATAAATATCCACCATCATCTCCACTCTTTCTTCTCTGTCTATTTCACTCATCTCCACTTCCTCATTAATAGCATTTGTTATTTGTTATTATCTCTCAGTGTCATAACACTCATTGTGTGAACTCGTCATTTCATCAGCCTGCCCTTTTTACTTGAAACTAAAATGGTTAGCGGTCAATGTGTGAAATGTGGCATTCATCCTGTTAGACAGGAAGAGTTGATCTTCTTATTCACAGCAAGAGTCTGAAAATAGCGCATACAACAATTTTTACATTTATAAAACATAGTATGAGGTTTTGCAGAAACTTCAGCTGGTCAGATCTAAGAAATAGAAATAATCATATTAGTCCGGTTCAGTCAACATTGCGTTGGCTCACTATTAAACTTCTTATAACATATAAAATCGTATTGACTACTTACAAAGCCCTAAATGGCTTAGCTCCCCGGTATTTGAGTGAGCTCTTGCTGTATTACAACCCCGCACATCCAATATGTTCAATTAATTTTGCACTCAAAAAATATCTATTTTTTTGCTCGTTCAAATTACTTATTTAAAATGAGCTTAAACAACACAATTCTTGAGATTTCATTGGGACAACTTAATTTTTTATGTTAAATCCACATAAATTTGTTAAAAGTGTTAAGTTAACTTAATCAATTTGTGTTGAGACACAAACTTGGCCAGTTTCAATTTCAGTCGTTTGGCCTGGTTTCCTTGCCACTGTCACCTCAGGCTTGCTTGGCTGCATTCGATGAAGCTGCTCATTGGTGAATTGTCCTTCAACAGTGATATTCACAAATAACTGAACTGAATAAGTTTTAATTAGAACTACATCAGCATTCTACCTCTATTCTGCTGCCTGTCTGATACGCTGAAAATGTTCCGCAATTTGAAATATTGTTATGGTTTTTCTAAAGCAGTTTTGATACCATAAACATTGTAAAAAGTGCAATAGAAATAAATATGACAATGTAATAGCAAGTAACACTGAATTAAACTTTACATTTTGAAGCAGAGAGACTGACTTTTTAAATATAAACCCCTAAATCATATTTATTTCCTCAAATTTTCTGTATCATAAGTGTCACCAGATGATTGTAAAAATAGTGAGGATGTTTACATGGACACCAATAATCCGATTTTAATACGATTAAGACAATATTCTGATTAAGCGTCTACCATGTAATCAGCGATTTTTGATTAATTTAATCTGATTAAGGTCATAATCGAACTAAACAAAATCGAATTAGGGCTTGTGGAGTATGCTGATATTAGTTGCATTATTGAAGTGTAGTACAGACATGTAAACACCGCAATCAAACTATTACCGTCGTGTAGGATTTCCGCAACATTTTGCGTCAGGATATTCCATACACACATGGCAGTTTGACACTATTCTCTGCAGCTACCGAGTCAGTGAAGACACCTGCATCATGAAATGCAGAGGTTTTTCCAAAGTTATATTAAACCAACACTCTTCCATCAGTTCCTTTCAATTAAAAATGAAACACCCGAATTTACATAAAATGTGGATAGCAATGTGGTGGTGACGCAATGAAGTTAATTGAATTATGTGATATAACATGTAAAACGAAATGATCATGAAAGGAAAATTCAAAAAGCAACTCATGTAAACACCTTAATCATATTATTGTCTTATTCAGATTAAGGCAAATACTTCGATTACTGATGTCCATGTAAACGTAGTCACTGTTTCCAAAATGTTTCTTTAAACAATCCTTACTGTCATCCACTGATTGACAAACACCCACCTCCAAATATATGTTATTGGTTGAGCAAATGTAGCTGTTGCTGGGAAGAATGCTCTTAACAGTAACATGAAAATGTTCATTTATCTGGTTTAATTTGATCAGTATAAAGCACAATTCACACCAGGAATTGTAAAGATAATGAAATAGTTCTAAAAATTAAGTTACCATAACACAGAGGAAAAATATCACTTCAGAATATTTTTTCAGCTCATGAACAACAAAAACAGTGACAGCCAATTAGAATCCAACTGCAGTTTGTGCATATAAACAAACCAATATCATTTGTTGGTGGTTGATAATGTTGTAGGCCTTTAGCTGATTTACAACCAAAATCCACTATTTAATAAACCCTTAGTACAATGTAAAGGTTCTATGGATGTTAAAAGGTTAATTTAGGAATGGAAAGCTGTACAGGATTAACCCTCTCAAATGGAGTGAGTTGCAAAACATTTTTGATGTTTTATTTCATGTTCCCTTTGTTCGACGCGACACTGTCAGGTTTCCCTCTTCCACCATATAAACGTTTCACTTTAAAGCACAGGAAGCAGCTCGTTTAACACATGCAACTTCACACCATGAAATTCACATTTATCCGGAAGATTAAATTACTGTTCTAAATCTTTACAACATCTTTGAAAACGTCCCGAGAAACATTGTCCAGGTTTTCTTTGAAAACCTAAGGTATAATTTGACACCTGCGGCCAATACTGAGACCAACATTTGATCTGTGCCCACATACTGCAGCTGTTAGCTAAGAAACATGTTTGCAGCAGACACCAGAAACACACACTGACTTCATACGCCAGAGAAACACACTGACCTCCATATAGACACCACAAACACGCATTAACATTTATAAACTTATTTCTTCAAGTAATTCAGTAAATCAATACAGTAATTCATTAAATACAAACGCACAGGAAAAAGTTTATTCACCGGGCATCTAAAAATGGATATTTCCTGTCTTCGTTTTTCACTTTGCAACCCTGACAGAAAATAAACAAACTAACAAACCAAAATAAACACAAAGGTGGCCAGTAGCCCACCCACACACACAAACACACACTAGCAACTGCACACACACACACATTGAAAACACACTTGTGTTGTCTATGAATAAATCAAAGGCCCTCTATTCTTTTACCTTTCCTCCACTGTTTTAAAGTGTTAGTTCACCCTATGAAGTTCACATTCATTAATGCTACTGACTATAAACTATAAAACTAACTACAAAATCCTGTCATCAAATACTCTTCCTTCACTTCTTCCAACCTGTTTGACTTTTTTTTCTTTTTTGTTCAATGGCAAATAAAATATTTGAAGAAACCTGGAAACCTGTAACCATTGACTTCCATAGTATTTGTTTTTTCTACATGGAAGTCAATGATTACAGGTTTCTAACATTTTTCAAATTATCTTCTTTTGTGTTCACAAAATGAAAAGAAAAAAAACTCAAAAAGTTTTAGAACAACCCGAGGGTGAGTATATTACAGTTTTTGGATGATCTCTTTAATGGGTGGCACGGTGGCTCAGTGGTTAGCACTGTTGCCTTACAGCATGAAGGTTGCTGGTTCAACCCCTGGCATGGTCAGTTGGCATTTCTATGTGGAGATTGCATCTTCTCCCCATGTTCGCATGGGTTTTCTCCGGGTGTTCCGGTTTCTCCCCAACACAATCTCACAGCAAGTCGTAACTTTTTGTTCATTCAATTTAGTATGATTTGCTCACCCCCCAATGACGGTTGGGTTTAGGGGTGGGGTTTGGTGCCACGCCTCCTTTTTAAAATCGTACAATTTCGTATGACTGAACTCGTATAAATTCATTCGAATTAGCCACTAAACTGACAAAACGTAAAATACTCACGTTTTCTCGTGAGATCAGGCTGTTTCCCCCAGTCCAAAGACATGTAGGTGAATTGAATAAACTAAACTGGCCATGGTATGTGTGTATGAGTGTTTTCCAATATGGAAATTCCCAGTACTGGGTTGCAGCTGGAAAGGTATCCACTCTGTAAAAGCTGGATAAGTTGGTGGATCATTCCACTGTGGCGACCCCTGATAAATAAAGGACCTAAGCCGAAGGAAAAGGAATATCCCTTTAATGTTCCTCCTTTTTGTTTCTGCTTTGTGTTTCCCACTCAACAGACGTGTTCTGCTCGCCTCATAATCTCTGTACAGTAACACGTTCAGTCTGTCGGCTATTGTATTAGCAATAATCTTAAAATGAGATTAAATTATCTAATTTAACCGCCTTTTTGTGTTTATTTACATGTCTTCCTTTAGCAGAAACTGTCCAATGTGTTTAACAGTTTTTACATATTTACTACAATTTAATGTGTGTATTTTTTGTTGTTGTTGCTTTTTTGGCTGTTACCCTCATTTTACATCTTTAATATATAATGATATTTATTTTTTAAATGTTTTAATTTAGGGGTGGCACAGTGGCTCAGTGGTTAGCAATGTTGCCTCACAGCAAGAAAGTTGCTGGTTCGAGTTACGGCTGGGCCAGTTGGCATTTCTGTGACATTTGCGTGTTCTCCCCGTGTTCACGTGTGCTTTCTCCAGGTGCTCCGTTTTCCCCCACAATCTAAACACATGCGCTATAGGTGAATTGGATAAACAAAATTGGCCATAGTGTATAGATGTGTGTGTGAGTGGGTGTATGGGTGTTTTCCAATACTGGGTTGTGGCTGGAAGGGCATTCCCTGCATAAAACATTTGCTGGAATAGTTGCCGGTTCATGATAAGGGACTAAGCCAAAGGAAAATGAATGAATAAATGAAGTTTTAGTGTACATTGTTATACTTTTATGGCTTCAGAAGCTTGTTTATTTCTATCCTTAAACGACTCTAAAACATTAAAAATTGTAATTTAGTCTCCAAACAGATCTTTATCTTTTCAGAGAAGTTGTTTGTGGTGTGTTCAGGGCAGAATGTACTTTCAGTTGAACAAAAAAGTCTTTATTGTGATTGTGAATTTATGCATATATATAAATAACTTGATTCATGAACATGATTCATTTGAGTCAGTTCTTTTAAGTGATTCATGAGCATATTTAAAATGAGCAGTGTAGCTTGATTCCTGCAACAAATGGATCTTATGAGCTGATTCTTTCAAATAATTCAAAATCTTAAAGTCTTATTCATTCATTAAGTTTCCTTCAGCTTAGTCCCTTTATTCATCAGGCATCGCCACAGCGGAATGAACCACCAATTACTTCAGCATATGTTTTACATAGTGGATGCCTTTCCAGCTGCAACCTAGTACTGGGAAACATCCATACACACGCATTCACACATGTGTAGTACAGCCAATTTGGTTTATTCAATTCACCTACAGTGCATGTATTTGGACTGGGGGAAACCGGAGCACCCGGAGAAAACCCACATGAACACAGGAAGAACATGCAAACTCCACACAGAAATACCAATTGGCTCAGCCGGGACTCGAACCAGCGACCTTCTTGCTGTGAGGCGACAGTCCTAACCACTGAGCCACCACATCGCCCCAATCATACGGTCTGAAAACTGTATTTAGTTCTTTAAATTAAAGCACAAAAATAAGTCGGATTTCCAAATTGAAGACTCTTAGTCTGTTCTATTTATAGTAATTCAGAAACAAACACTGTGACCAGTTTGACTCCTAAATGAAGAAATATTATGAGCTGGTTCTTTAAAATGATTTAAAAACACAAGCCGTAAAAATCTCGTTTGAACAGATGACTCTTTTGAGTCGGTTCTTTTGAATGATTATGAAATGAACAGCAAAGCTTTATTTCCGAAATAAATAATTCAGAATAACTCTAATATTATTCTTTTAAACAAATCAATCACTCACTATCCTTCGGCTTAGTCCTTGATTTATCAGGAGCTGCCACAGCGCAATGAAACACCAATTACTGCTCCTTATGTCAATATACTTCCATTAACAAATCAATGATGAAAAAAAATCTTTTAATTACAAAAGACTTTTGCTTCCTGAACAAATTACTCTTATAAAATGTTCTTTTGAGTTGTTTAAAAACATACTGTGTGACCATTGTAGTTTAACTTATTTGTATCATATAATGGTGACACGATGGCGCAGTGGGTAGCGCTGTTGCCTCACAGCAAGAAGGTCACTGGTTTGAGCCCCAGCTGGGTCAGTTGGCATATCTGTGTAGAGTTTGTATGTTCTCCCTGTGTTCATGTGAGTTTTATCCAGGTGCACGGTTTCCCCACAGTCTAAACACATGATGTAGTTGAAGCTTAATTATGCCCTCTAAAAAAAGGTTCCTTGAGGTTCTATATAGAACCTTGGGGTTCTATACTTGGCAAGTAGAACCTTTTACGGAAAAATGGTTCCATTTAGAACTGTTTGAGTGCAAAGAACCTTTTTGATTAAAATGGTTCTATAATTTTTGATTCCTAACATAATTATATAGTAAAGATTATAAAATAATTATAAGCTAAAACACAGAGACAAAGCTTTTTGAGCCAAAACCTAATAAAATGAATGCTGTGGTCAAAAACTTAATGCAGCATGAAGGGATTTTTTTCATGCAGGTTTGTACATTAGCATTTAACTTATATTTTATATATACTTAATGATTAACATTTTTGACAAATTATTTTGTGAA
This sequence comes from Danio aesculapii, assembly GCF_903798145.1. Classification (NCBI taxonomy): domain Eukaryota; kingdom Metazoa; phylum Chordata; class Actinopteri; order Cypriniformes; family Danionidae; genus Danio; species Danio aesculapii. The sequence continues at coordinate 9,782,748 of NC_079444.1, read as the reverse complement.
GTAAATTGAATAAATTTAAACAATTTGAATTTTCTGGATTGGTTTTATTTTTTATTCAATAATAAATAACATTAATTCAATAATAAATAAAGAACCCTTAAATGGTTCTAAATAGAACCATCTAACTTAAAAGAACCATTTGGGGTTCTATTTAATGAACCCTTAAAAATGGTTTTATTTAGAACCTTTTTGGGGTTCCATATATGAAGCGCTTGATAGAACCATTTTTGGTTCTATATAGAACCATTTCTGTGTGGTGTGGTGTATTTGTGTATACCCTGGTCCTCCAGATTGGGGGTTGAACATTGCACTAACAACTCACCTCAGCAGCAATATGGTGCGGCTAAATATCAACTTCGATACAAATGGTCCTGTAAGTAAATAAATGTTGTTTATGTTATTGATAATAACTACAGCCTCTATTATGAAGGACAAATATTAGACAATGCTAAAGTCATTAAGGCCCCTAATTATCTCAGATTAGCACAGTCTCTCCGACAATGATTATATCCTGACTAAAGCTTATTAGGGGGCTTAATCATTAGAGGCCTGTTTAGGGACTGATGACCCTCCATGTGCAGAGAAGATATTACTAGATGTTTATGAAATTTTTTTGGCAAAATACCAAAATAACATGAAGCAGGACATTTAAAATACTCAATGAATTATCACAGAAGACTGTTTTTTATTATCACATAAAAATTGTTAAATTGTCTTTATTGGTCACACATTATTATAATGAATTCTCACTATTAATAAACAATTAACTATGATTTTGCCTCAGAAACTCTGAATTTCTTTAAAAATACTAATAAACAGCCAAAATCATAATAATAAGCATGTGATTAGCACTATGTTAGTGAAAATTGTTACTTAAACTAAAGAATTAATTGTACATTTTATATTAAGTGGTTATTTAATAATGTATTTTATTATATTTTATACTAATACAGCTGACTGAACCAAAAGCAAATACAATTTCCAAGAAAAATAAAATAACATGGTAAGCTGTTGTTCATATTTTTTAAATAATATTTTAATAATCTTATTCGGTCTGTTTTTAAAAGAGCTTCTTAGTGTTGGATTTAAGCACGTAACGTGGTACAAAACAAGAAACCCGAGGAAACCAGCTTCAAACATGCATTTCCTGTCAGTCACTTGCTTTGATTTTGAACTGACTGAGGACAATAAGGGACAAAGCTACTAGCCCTCGGCCCAGCGTTAACAGGAAAACAGCACATGAAGGAATGTTACTGACATTCCAGTCAGATCCACGAGCTTTAACAACAGACACACAAACAAGAAATTCATAATGACATTTTATTCACAGAGTACTGCATAAAACACCATCATACAGCAGTTTCACCAGAATGTTAAGTCAAAATAAAAAATTCATCAGAGTTGGCCTGCACACATTTCATTACCTCACACTCACAGTATTTCATCTGTCGAAGCTGCCACCTATTAATTGGGCGTCCCTTTTCCCCGACAACATTTGTCAACGGCCATCTGTCTGTCTGAGTTCACCCCCCTCCATGTTTTCGTCTCCCTCAAAACACCCGCCGCCCCCCTCCTGAAAGTCTTTAATCAAGCTGCAACACTTCTTCTCAAGTAATGCACCCATCCCTCCCTCCCGTCTTGAAGCTTTAGATAAGACAGACTGGCCATCGGGGTTCTTATCTCTGCCCCATGAACAAGTGCTTGAAGGACAAAAAATAAACAAGCAACCAAAAAAAAAAAACAAGACAGTAAGAAGCATGATTAAATGCAATAATACAGTTGTCCATAAATTGCTCTCAGAACCCTCCGTGGACCACCCACCACCCTGAAGCTTCAAGTAAGAGAGTTTATGAAGCTCAGAGGAAACTTTGGGGGCGCAAGAGGTGGAGATGCGGAAGGCGGCAGAAAAGCCCTCGCTCGTCTCCTCAGCTCCATCCCACACGTCTGGAGCGCAGCTGTCGCAGAAAGGAGTCTGCTCTCCGTAGGTGGCTCCAGGAGCTGCTTGTGCTCTCAGAGACACCACAACAGACTGCGCATAGTCCTTCAGAACTTTATATTTACTTGCAGAGTACCAACTTCAAGTCCCGGGACAGATCCTCAAGTTCCCACAGTCAGATACAAAAGGAAAGTCTGCTTATCCCCGACACCTGAATTACCTTTGAGTCCTTGTGAAGGATGTAACAGTTCGAGGGTAATTGCTGACTGGTTACCCCAATTCTGCGTCACCCTTCTGCCCTCCTCCTCACACCTTCGTAGCCAGCGACTGGGCCTCGGTCTTCTGTGAAGAAAGGGAGCTGGCGGGACTTGCGTGAAGGGCTTTTTTTAAATTTAGGAGGCAGAGGCACTGGGAGCGGAAGCGGAGGTCAAAGAAGGCGTAGAGCAGTGGGTTGAGGCAGCTGTTGACGTACGCCAGGCAGGTTGCGTAGGGATGTGCCAAAAGCAGGAGGTTCAGGAAGGTGCAGGAGTCCGGTGCCAGATTTAGGTATGAGAGGGCATCCATGGTCTTCACCACGTGGAAGGGCATCCAGCATGCTGCGAACACCACCACCAGTGTGGTAATGATCTTCAATAGGCGACGCTTGCGCTGGTCCTCTTTGCGCAGGCTGTTGAAGTGGCGTGTGACGGTGCAGCCGATGAATCCGTAGCACACCATCATGGCCAGAAGAGGGATCAGAAAGCCCAGGGCTGTGGAGGAGATGCTGAGGCCTGCGATCCAGAAGGTCTCCTGGCCTGGTTGGCTCACCACCAGGTTGAAGTCCATAGCGCAGGAGGTGCGGTTGGTCTCGATGTCGTACACTGTGGTACGGAAGAGCAGTGTGGGTGCAGCAAGAACTCCTGAGAGAAGCCAGATGGCTGTCAGAGAGGCCCTCATGTGCCCTCTGGTCCGCAGCTGAGTGCTGGTCAGGGAGTGCACAATGGCCATATAGCGGTCCAGGCTCAGGCAGGTGAGGCAGAAAACACTGGCATACATGTTGAGCAGCACCACGTAGCTGCTGATCTTGCAGAGCGCCACGCCAAAGGGCCAGTGGTATCCCAGAGCAGTGTAGACGGCCCACAGGGGCAGGGTCACCACAAAGGTCAGGTCAGCGAGAGCCAGGTTTCCAATGTAGACGTCCGCAGCTCTCCTCTTAGACTGGGCCCGCCACACGGTGAAGATGACCACACCATTCCCAGTGAGTCCCAGGATGAAGATAAGCATGTAGAGCACGGGAATCAGAGAATATGATGGTTCCCACTCATCATATTCACACATCGAGCTGTTCACTGCATCGTCGAAGTAATCTGGGCTGTAGTCAGCAGTCATGTTGTCCATGGCATTCATTCCTTCAAGAAAATCTTTGAAGTGATCACAGAGAAGTTGTTTGTCATGTGTTCAGGTCAGAATGTCCTTCCAGCTGGACAAACTGGCTTTTAAACCCTCAGGCTCTCTCACTCCCCACCCCTCACTTCGGACCCCACCCCTCCGCCCGGTGGCCACTCCCCTCAGCCGCGGTCCATCTCCACACTGCAGCTCCGGAGGAAAACCCAGCGGATTAGTGCACCAAATACAAACATAACATGTAAACACAAATATTTACGAGCGGGTCTGCTGAAAAACAGCATTCAAATGCAAAACAGATCTCGGAAATAGTTGTAAATCACTGCCCTAAGTAATGCTAGAAAAGCAACTGAGATATGTCTGGATGGAGCAGTTTTTAAATACAGTAGCCGACATCTATTCCGAGTTAAACTACATGTACTATTTGTAATCTATATATATACTACCGCGTACATGATAAAATGCGCTTTTTTCTCGTTTTTAAAGTTTGTATTTGATATTTTGCCAAGTTTAAAATTGAATGGGAAACCTCTCGATCTGCCGTGACATGCCAGGACTTGTGTTTTTCCCAGATACGGATAAATTGATATTTTAATGCACGGATGTCAATGTGTGAACAACTCTCTATTAGGGATTAATTTCCATACCAATGCGTTTCTAATGCTGCTGCGCTCTGCGCTCACGGGCTTGCCCGAGCAAGATGTACAGCTTCATCCGAAAAAGCTTCTGCATCAACAGGGCATGTCAGAGAACTTGTTTGTGCATTAGACAAGTTTTCAGTTTATATCGCAGTTTACTTGAAAGATAACAATGTATTAATTTTACCAAAAACATCCGCGTTTTAGTGCGGGAGGGGTTACATTCATAAAATAGGCTGATATAGTCTAAATATAGACTGTAAACACGAGAATGAGAAACATGTCTTTGTGCCAAAAGTAAATAAATAAATACCGAAACATTATGAAATAAATTAACTGACATATTGTTAAATAATCAATCAAGCAATAATAATGAAACAATAATCAATAGCATATTTTGACCTGAAATTGGTGTCTTATAATATAATGCTCTGAAAATAAATGATCAAGAAATATCGACTTCAGCTATTGAAGTTTCATTTAAAATTCCAAGGTTGTTGTCTCAAAATAAATAAACACATTAATTCCACACAAAGCAACCCAATGATCACTATTTTAAAAATAAAAACTGTCTTTAAATATTAATCTATTATGCATTTATTTAAATGCAATTTTTGTCATTACTATTTCTAGTTTTAGTTTTGATTTTTTTTTTATAATTTAGATTTTTATGGCCATTTTATGTTAGCTTAAATTACCATATCTCATAATTTCTCAAACTTTTATTTTTAATTCAGGGTAGAAACTTTAGTTTGATTAGTTCATTGACAGTAACTATAAAAATAATAAACACTGGAAAAGTATTATTCACTCGCAACAAAATGAGTATCAACATGTAATTTTTTTATCAAATCTGCTTTATATCACAATTATTTTTAAATTATAATGCATAATTGAAGATTCATACATATTTGGAAATTATTCATAATAATTGCTTGTTTTTTTCCATCAGACATATGGTTTAGTAAAGAAACATGTCAATTTTTTAGACAATTACTGTAAAAAATGAACTGAAAAATAAAAAAATAAACACATTAAGTGAGATAATTTCTAAATAAATGATAGCATAAATGATAGCACCTATCATGTCTCACTATAAAGTACACTTAATGTATAACTTGTCTTATGGCAGCACCAAGTCTAAATTGCATAAACAGTACTAGTTTTAAAAATGATGACTTAAATGTACAGTCAGTGGCAGAAAGTTAAGCAACAGAAAGCTAGACTGTAATCTTCTCCTCTTGTAACTGATTTGTAATGAAGATCTCGGTGTAGAGGAGACGGGTGTGTTAGCCGGGTGGTTTGTGTGAGCAGTGCATGAGTCTGGAGTGAAGGAGCAGACGGTAGCTTTCACTCCTCACCCTTCCTCGTCTCTCAGCGATGAGGCGTCAGTGGCGCCGAGGACCAGAAACACACAGACACAACTATCCCTCCCTGACCCCAAAACACTCACACACACAGGCATAGGCTCCGGACAGGCACTGTTCAAATGTTGTGACAGCTTTTACATGTGCTAGAGTTTGCTTCTGAAACTCCCTCTAAAATAAGAAACAAGCTCTGTTTGGTTGAATTGAGGTACAGTTAAACGGAGTTTCAATATGCTTCCCATGACAGAAACTCACTACACCTTCTTTCTACAAAAGTTCTTAAATCTTCACCAGTCACCAGCAGTGTTGGGGAAAGTTACTTTTGAAAGTAATGCATTACAATATTAAGTTACCCCCCAAAAAAGAAACTAATTTTGTTACTTAGTTACTTTTTATGGTAAGTAATGTGTTATGTTACTTCTGTGTTACTTTTGCATTACTTTGGCTGAGGCTTGATCTCTTTCAGAACTTGTTTTTTTTTCTTCTTTTTTTAATAGAGGAGCTCTGCAATTAACAACACACTCTATAACCTACACCATCATTTACCTTTTAAAAAACACATCAAAATATTTTAAGATAATGTTCTCGTAGAACTTCCTGACTCCAGAGCTAAACATGCAGTATATACAGATTATTGAAAGTTTAAAGCAATGTCTTTGCTACTTTTGTATTATTTTGTCCTGTATAAAATCATTGGGGCGATGTGGTGGCGCAGTGGGTAGCACGTTCGCCTCACAGCGAGAAGGTCGCTGGTTTAAGCCTTGGCTGGATCAGTTGGCATTTCTGTGTGGAATTTGCATGTTCTCCCTGTGTTCTTGTGGGTTTCCTCCGGGTGCTCCAGTTTCCCCCACAAGTCCAAAGACATGTGGTATAGGTGAATTGGGTATGCTAAAACTGACCATAGTGCATCAGTGTGTGTGTGTGTGTGTGTGTGTGTGTGAATGAATGAGTGTGTAAGGATGTTTCTTAGTTATGGGTTGCAGCTGGAAGGGCATCCGCTGTGTAAAACATATGCTGGATGAGTTGGCGCTTCAGTCCGATGTGGCGACCCCTGATTAATATAGGGACTAAGCTGAAAAGAAAATGAATGAATGAATGTAAAATCGCTGCATTGAGACCCTCCCCTTTTCTTTTTCATGATGCTTTCAAAATAATAAACACATCATTGACTGCATGATTCATTGTGACTACTTAAATTTTAATTCAGCAATTTACTTTTTAAAAGCTAATTAATTAAACTAAAAAGTAACTCACGTTACATTTTCAAAAAAAACTTGAATATTATATTACTTATTTTTAAAAACTAATGCATTACTTTACTCGTTACTTAGAAACGTAATATTATTACGTAACTCGTGTCTCGTGTCACTTGTAGTGCATTACCCCAACACTGGTCACCAGTTCATACATACATTCAGAAATACTTACATACTTACTTATTTACCACCTACACAAATAGTTTGTAATCTTATCTTTTTTAAATGTCTTTTTTCCATGTTTATTTATTAAATAAATAATCAATTAATTAAATAATCACCAATTCATACGCTTTAAAAAAAAATCCTGGTTCCCTTAATTTTTTAAGCTGAATCACATTAACCTTATGGGTCCATTGAACTTATATTATGTTAAACTGACTTAAAACTGCTTGCTTAACATTTCATTTTAATTTAAAGTACATTAAACTTGCATAAAACAGGGATGTTATATTTTTAAAAAATTAAGTTGGAACATGATTAACTTGAATTAAGTAAAAACATATGGTGTCATGACTAATTGATCTTACATATAGTTACAGTGTAGTAACATTTTGTTTGATTAATTAATGAATTCATTCAATCATTTATTCACTTTATACACATTCATTTTCATAAAAAGGAAATATCTATTTTTTTCTTTACAAAAACGATCAAATCCTGCATACTTGCTACCCACCAGTTTTGAATAAAGTTTTATATGTTGTTAGTTGGTTTTCATCTAAAACATTTTAATTAATTTAAATATTTTCCATGTAATTTACATAAAGATGCATTCTTTAGAAAATAATAAAACAATGACAAGTTTTTATACATTATATTTTTCAGAAATGTCATGCAAAAATAATAAAATGTTTGTTTGTCCGTGTGTGTGTGTGTGTGTGTGTGTGTGTGTTTGTATGTGAGTGTGTAGAGAGAAAGAAAGGGGTATTTTGAATTTTAATGTTTTCAAAATAATGAGCACATTCTCTCATTACAAGATTAATTTTGACTCATTTTAATTCAGCAAATTAAATTTTTAAAAAGCTAATTAATTAAACTAAAAAGTAACTCAAATATTAATTCTTATCTTTTTTAAAGTAATGGGTTACTTTACTTGTTACTTAGAAAAGTTACTTGTAATGCCTTACCCCCAACACTGGTCACCAGTACATACATACATACATTCATAAATACATACATACTTACTTATTTACCACTTACACAAATATTTTATAATCTTTTCTTTCTTTAAATTTATTTCTTTTCATGTTTATTTATTAAATAAGTAATCAGTCAATTAAGTAATCACCAGTTCATAGTAACGTTTTGTTTGATGAATTAATTCATTCATTCATTCATTTATTCACTTATTCATTTTCACAAAAAGAAAATCTCTCTTTTTTTTTTTTTACAAAACTGATCAAATCTTGCATGCTTTCTATCCACCAGTTTTGAATAGTTTTATATGTTGTTAACCGGTTAATCTAAAAACATTTTAATTAATTTAAATATTTTTTACATGTAATTTAAATGAAGATATATATTTTTTTAAAATAATAAAACAATGACATATTTTTTTAGAAATAAGTTTTTATACATTTTATTTTTCAGGAATGTCATGCAAAAAAAATGTATTTGTGTATGTGTGTAGAGAGAGGGGGGTATTTTTTAATTTTCAACACACCTTTATTACAATTAGTAAATAAATTATGCAATTTAATTTTACAAACAAAATCTCTGTGGACTAATACAGCAAAAACTCTAAATTATCATCACAAATTTGACCTTAAACCCCTTTATAGCATCAACAAAAGATCTCCCATTGCTTTGTAATACTGAAAATCAACGAAAAATCTAGATTTCACCAAATGAAAAAACATTTTGTAAGGGGAGAGAGAGAATTCTAAAGTAAAATGTGAAATGTTCTCCATTTTTGAGTTATCCTGAGCAGCGGTCAAACTTTTTACACTTTATTTCAAAACATAATTCATTGAAATGAGCACTGCTATAATACTGTTATCTCCATCTAAATCCCAGATCATGCGCTCCTCCTCCAAATACACATCACAGGTGGCACTGGATTTCTCTCCCCTGGATTCTAACAGGATAGATATGATAATGGGACAAATGGTACAGATAGATATGCAAATGCCTGGCCAAAGCAACTGGGGGTCCAACAACTGGCAAACTGTTTATTCCCCAGCAATTAAATTTATTTCGGTGAGTCTCAAGTGTCCTCCATCCAAAATAAAGCATCTCATATCCGTGCCTAAATGCTGCAGTGATGTTTAAATGTTAAAGGATGAGACTCTGAACGGTTATTAGGAGCTGTGGGTTTCACACATGGCAGAGTATGGCAAGCTGTTTTTATTTGTAACATATATAATGCACTAATATCTATTTTCATGTTATAAGTACCTATTTTTATAGCTTATTTTCAGTAAAGTACTAGTAGTTATTAGCTAATAGTGCTTATGTACCAACATTTGAAGTGATGGTACTTATTCATGAGATACTATTTCCTACAGTAGATACTATATCTATTAGATACTAGTACCAATTCATTATAAACCAGTGCAAATGTGAAAATTGTTATAGTTACAGAAGAATAATTGCTTGCTTCTATTAAAATAAGTACTAGAATCAAAAGAATACCTTTATTAGGTACAAGTATCTAATCAAGATCTAGTACGAAATAACAATCAACAATGTCTATATAATATATACTCGTATCCAATAAATAACTTGCATCAAATGAATAACCAGTATTTAATAAATAAGATCCAGTAGTTAATGAAAAGTACTAGTACCTATTGATAAAATAATAGTCATTAGAACTGCTTATAGATGAAATACTGAAATGGCTTGCCATAGACAGAGTTTGATGTGGTATTTGCATGCACAAACCCTGCATGGGATGAATGGCAAGCGCAGTGTTAGACCACACACACATGCACGCACACACACAAAGGGAGTGACAGAGCGGTCGGAGCAGCTGGATTCGGCTCAGATCTTTGATCCGCTCTGCCTGACCTTGGCTCAATCATAAGTGGCTGTTTTTCAGAAGTTAACTGACTCAATGTGCACTGCAAATGGACTGCTTTATATGAACAAATGTGTACAGGGCATCTGTGTGAGAGAGAGAGAGAGAGAGAGAGAGAGAGAGAGATGGCTATTTAGTGTAAATGCATGTTTTAGACAACTGAGAAAACACACAGACCTCCTGACAGAAGACAGCAATTGTGCTTATTTACTTTACAACCAAATTAAATCTTAATGAAGCAGCAGCTGTCGACCATCAGCTATTACAGATTTTTTTTTAACCTTTGATAAAACGTTTATATAGCTGAATTTGAATGAATGAAGGAACAAATGAATTAATTAATGAACGAATGATTTAATGAATGATTGAATGACCAAACAAATGAAAGAATGAATGAATGTATGACCGAACAAATGAACAAATGAATAAATGAATGAATGACTAAACAAATTAATGAGTGTATGACCGAACAAATGAATAAATGACCGAACAAATAAACTAATGAATTAATGTATGACCGAACAAATGAATGAATGACTGAATGAATGTATGACCGAACAAATGAATGAATGATCAAACAAATGAATGAATGAATGACCTAACAAATGAATGATTGACCAAATTCATGAAAAAATTAATGTATGACCGAACAAATGAATGAATGAATGAATGACTGAACAAATGAATAAATGAATGACAGAACAAATAAATGAATGACCAAACGAATGAATGAATGAATGACCGAACAAATGAATGAATGACTGAACAAACGAATGAATGAATGAATGACAGAATGAATAAATGAATGACTAAACAAATGAATGAATGACCAAACAAATGAATAAATGATCGAACAAATGAATGAATGACTGAACAAAGTAATGAATGTATGATGGAACAAACGAATGAATGAATGGATGAATGAATGATGGAACAAATGAATGAATGTATTATGGAACAAATGAATGAATGAATGTATGACAGAACAAATGAATGAATGACCAAACAAATGAATGAATGAATGACTGAACAAATGAATGAATGAACAAATGAATGTATGATGGAACAAATGAATGAATGAATTATTGAATGAATGATGGAACACATGAATGAATGTTTGACCGAACAAATAAATGAATGAATGAATGTATGACAGAACAAATGAATGAATGACCAAACAAATGAATGAATGAATGACCGTACAAATGAATGAACAAATGAACGAATGAATGAATGAATGTATGTTGGAACAAATGAATGAATGAATTAATGAATGAATGATGGAACAAATAAATGAATGTTTGACCAAACAAATAAATGAATGAATGACCGAACAAATTAAAAAATGAATGATTGAATGAAAAGCAAAGGTCCAAGAGCAGAGCCCTGAAGAACATCTTGAGAAAGAGTGAACATTACTGACAGTAATATCAGTGAGAAATGACAACCACAAAAGATCCATACAGCTGAAAGGTAAGAAAACTAGAAAGGATAGGAAGATATTTAAAAAAATATAAATCTGAAATTGTTCATATCAAAAGAATTCATCCCAGCATTTAGCATTTTGTACTGGAGAGCTATGTTTGCTTTCAGTGGAAAACATTTTATGCTTTAGCAGTCTTGGTTATGTAGGAGTAAATATATAATGATGATGATGCTTTAAGACATCTTTTCCAATAATATCACTCTAACAGTCTGACAATTTGTATTTAGTGTATGCCTGGGAATTTTAATCAAACTAACATGCATGCCTCACGTTTAGTTTTTTTAATGAAGTGTGGACTGGTGGACATTTCATGTACTAAACTGTCACAGAGCTTTAATATGTAGGTGTGGCACACATCTAAAATAACCTTATAACATTTCTTGACAGTTAAGTAGTAGCCCACATAACACATGTGCGTCATTTGGGACACAACAAAAATAAACCCATAAATTTAAAATATCTTTATGAAGATTACATAGCCCTACTAGACAGTTGAGTACATACTTAGGAGCTCGGTATATTTAGGGAGCACACTAGGCAACACTCAAAGACTTCATAAACCAGACAACGAGAACACTAATTACATGTTGTAAATGACAGCAAAGTTGAAGAAAAACTCTCCAAAAAGGAGTAAACAATCAGATAACAACGACACATCTAGCCGAAAGACTAAAGACCCATTCAATCAACCGCAGCAAAAAAAGGTAAACAGGAGACGCGCCACGGACTGATAAACAGCCGACAGAGAGAGACGCAAACACCGACTGACCGCGGCGAGAGCTCAAACCGGTTAGTTTCAAGATGCACAGTTAATGGAGGGTCGATAAAAGAGGCTTCTAATGGCCAAGTATGATACCAACAACAATTAAGAGAGACTTAAAGACAAAAGAAGAAAAAACAATTAGCGTTCACAGCGTGAAGCAGAAGCAGACGTGCGCAGCGTTCCCTCACAGAAAATAATGGTTAACAATACCAAACAAAGTCATGGTTCTTGTTTACTATGGTAACCACAAATCCAAAATGATTTTGCTACACTAACTAGTTTAATCGTGGTACTTGTAGTCAAACTGTGGTTCAAAGGGTAGCTAATCAATAGGCTAGACTACATCAAAACAAACAGTCTACTACCCTAAATAAATAAAATCACATAGGCCCTATCCCATTTTCTAAAACCTTTTTCTGTTTTAGATTTAGAAGTAATTCGATTGTCTGACTGACAAATGGGTCAATTTGTTTTCTCATAAAAATATCTAATATATTTTGGGGTTGTTTACAGAAGACACTTGCTAAAATGTTAGTTAGTTTAACAATACCATGTGTATATCCCAAGAAATTCTATAATGCTTATGTACACCAATAATTATTTTAAGATATTAAACGGCTCTCTTTATGGAACACAACGTGATCTCAAAATACTATTCATTTTTACATTATTATTTTTTTAAATATCTTTTTAAACTACTATGTTTTACCGATTTTTCTGTAAAGGATCATTAATCATTTACTAAATGCAAATAGTATGAATGCTTACCGTTATGCCATGACATCATATGCTTTAATGTTAATTATAACTAACTAAACTAAATTAATCATGTTTCTAGCTTAAATTTTAAAGCTATAACATCCCTGTTTTAAGTGTTTAGTGTAACGTAAGTTAAAATGAGTCATAAGGTTAATTTGATTTAACTTTTAATATTTAAAGCAACAATTAAATTATTTACAGTATGTCAGAATAAGAATACTTTTAAATTGTTCTTTAGTTTTAGGTTACGTTAAATGATAGCAAAACATTATTTCATTAAAATTTTGACATTTTAATTTCACAAAAGCTTTGATTTACACGTTTTTACTTGCATTTAAAAAATACTAAATCATGTTTAGAAATTTAATTTGATGCGAACACCAAATTGGATTCCTCATCTTTGACCAAGATAGAAAGTTTGTGATTATCCAAAAACATTTGTTCTTGGCATAAAATTAAATTTAATAAATGTGAAACTTTGTATTTTGAATTTCCCGCCATTTCTCTCACCATCTTACTGTCCTGATAAGCCGAGTGTGAGGAGGGTCTGCAGTCTGTTTGATGTGTGAGTCTTACACACACGAGGTGACAGCTGCGTCTCTTAGGTGTCGATAACACACTTCGACCCGCATCCCCAATCACATCACACACAAGCTGAAGTGGAAACACACCAACAATGACAGGCTTAATTGATTTGCCTGTTGATTCTAAATCTTAAAAGCCGAGTGATACCACATATAGGCATTTGTAAATGCGTAATCTTTTCCTCTTCACATGTAAAGGTGTGGCGGTCTTCAGGGGTCTTTTACGGCACCCCACCCGCGCTTCATTGACCCACTCTAAAAAGACTTTCCGACTCATTGACACCAAGTTGCTGAGCACCAGGGACGGGACAATGAACGAGTTCACACCTTCCAGCCGTCACAAGAACACCCTCCTTCAGCCTGCCAGCGTATTGAAGGTGTGGATGTTTGTTTTAAATAAGTTTCAGCTAAAGTTTCTAGTCAGAACCTGAATTGCATGGAAATGCAATTAGTATGAGCTTGGGACGGTTTGGAAATCGCAGGATCAAGAGTGTGGACAACATCCGTATGGTCTTCCTGGAGACTGACGGGAAGCTCATTATATTGCCAAACATCCCAGGTTACTCAAAGCCTCTTCCTGTTTCTGTTGTCCTGCCATGACCCAGGACACCCCAGAAGACGCTTATCGATCACTTTCTGTCCTCTGTCAAACATTCAGATTCTCTGAGGAGCTCAGAAATGTTCAAGCTGCTGTGAGACGTTGCTCTTCAGAACATCCAGGGTAAACTTCAACTCAAATTTAGGTAATATATGGACAAACCTAAACCTTGTGTTAAATTTGTAATCTAAATGTTTGTATTTGTCAGTATTTTACTAGAATTTGGGCAGATTTTTTTTTATTGTTTGGCATTTTCTAATGAGTTTGAGTTTGAGAAAGTTTTGCATTGTTGGTTTACATTTTTCATTAATTGTTTTCTTCATTCATTAATTTTCCTTTGGCTTAGTCCCTGTATTTATCAGGGGTCGCCACAGCGGAATGAACTGCCAATTATCCAGCATATGTTTTACACAGCGGATGCCCTTCCAGCTGCAACCCAGTACTGGGAAACACCCATACACTCACATTCGCACACATACGCTACGGCCAGTTTAGTTTATTAAATTCAATCATGCCACATGTGTTTGGACTGTGGGGGAAACCGGAGGAAACCCATGCGAACATGGGGAGAACATGGAAACTCCACACAGAAATGCCAATTGACCCAGCTGGGACTTGAACCAGCAACCTTCTTGCTGTGAGGTGACAGTGTTAACCACTGAGCCACCATGTTGCCCCTAATAGTTTTCTTTTTAGTTTTTATATATTTGGTTTCACTTTTATTTATTTATTCTAGATTAGCAATTAACTCAGCATGTCCAGTGTCCACCGAATATTTAATCTTACATTAACACTTGTGCAAACATCTTATTAAAAATAACAGTAAAATAACAGCTTGAACTGACGCTGTACTGAAAACCATACAAATGCAGCTAAATGGAAGAAAGTAACAATTTTGAAGAATTCAGACAAGATTCTTTATATTAAAAATCATATGATGTTAAACATGCCTAATTTAAAACTTCATGCTAACTTCAGAAAGAGAGCACAGCAATGAACTGAAAACAGTGTTTTTCAACTTAAAAACAGCTACATGATATCCAAATGTTTCCAAATGTCTACAAATAAATAGTACAACATCAATAATAAATTTTTTTTTTTTAGCAGATTATGTTTCTAATGGATAATTTCATTGACATACATTATTAATAATTAGCGTTGCCATCACAAGATTAACTTACATTTTAGATTATAATATTTAGTGGGTTTCCTCTGGGTGCTCTGGTTTCCCACACAGTCCAAAGACATATGGGATAGGTGATTGGAAAAATTAAACTGCTAGTAGTGTAAGAGTGTGTGTGAGATTGAGAGAGTGTATCTGTGTTTCCCAGCACTGGGGTTTAACGAGTTAAAGTTAGCGTACTTATGTTGCATAAAATTAGTATGTAATTTAAATGGAAAATTATTATTAAAACAGTTATATTATTTTTAATAATATTTAAAAAATTGTTATATAATTTTTTTATATAATTTAAAAAATATATATAGAATATTTATTTTTTTTTATAACTTTTTTATAATTTTTTTTTTTTTTTATGTACAGTTACTAAGTAGTAGGGATGGCTGACATGAAACTGCCGTTTCGGCACAGTGTCGAGATCCCGAAGCACAAGTGTTTTGAAACTGCACCGAAGCACAATCCAAAACACCCAGGTCATGTGACTAAGTAATTTGAAACACCCTGATGACGTGACTAAAGTGTTTCAAAACACCAGGTCACGTGACTAAAGTGATTCGAAGTCATTCATCTGATGAATTGGGTAGCACGTTTGCCTCACAGCAAGAAGGTCACTGGTTCGAGCCTCGGCTGGGTCAGTTGGCATTTCTGTGTACAGTTTGCATGTTCTCCCTGTGTTCGTGTGGGTTTCCTCCGGGTGCTCTGGTTTCCCCCACAGTCCAAAGACATGTGGCACAGGGTATGCTAAAATTGACCATAGTGTATGAGTGTGTGTGGGTGAATGAGTGTGTGTGGATGTTTCCCAAGTGATGGATTGCAGCTGGAAGGGCATCCGCTGTGTAAAACATATGCTGGTTAAGTTGGCGGTTCATTCCGCTGTGGCGACCCCAGATTAATAAAGGGACTAAGACGAAAAGAAAATGAATGAAAGTATGACAGGGTTGTAAAAAATGATATCTCATGTAACCTAGTGGACGCTGAGTGTGCACAGAGTAACTGTGCTGCAAATGGCCCGAGTTCAGATCCCGACTACAAATAGCCTATTCTGAAATTGTGACTTGATGTATTTTAATAATGTTACTTTTTTATGACCAAAATATAACACATTTATTCACAAAGTCTTCGTACGGATGTCAGACCAGTGTTAAAACAAAACACATTCTAACTAAAAACTAACATCTATAGCTGCATCACCTTGGATTCGAACACATTATCTCTGCATGCTAAACAGGAACTCTTACCACTTCACTAAATCACTTGAAATCTCAACTCTGCAACGTGGGGTTTAAAACCTCAATTTACTGAGGCTGTTCCAGAGCAATATATAAAAATGATCACTAGGTGTCACTGTAGAGACTGGTTTCGAAACGTTTGGAAGCTTCGACACATTGGTTTCGACTGTTTCAGAGTTTCATGAAGCCTCGCTTTGCCCACCACTACTAAGTAGTGACTAGAAAGGCATCTTTTGTTTAGGTTTTGAAAAGTATCTCTGTACATTTTCGGCCTACAAGAAAGTGTTTTGGCGTGATAACTTTGACAGCTTTTTCAAGCACAGGAGTTCCTCAATATCACTAGTTTAGGGAGTTGCTGCCTTTTGTATTTTTTTTTACTTAAAGGGGCTTCATTTATGGTCATTATATCTATGCCTGGTGAGAGTTTCCTGAGTGTTGAATATCTAGATAAGCATTTGCCCCGCTGCTCTGCACGCTGGTATTTAACGACCTGTTGAAAACATTGGATGCTAATCAGCTAGACGCAACACCGACACGTTTCAGCCTCTGCATTAGATGCTTCGAGACGCCTGGCCTTCTTTCCACATGTTCTCTAGTAGTGCTGATTTACTGAGCAGCCAGAACAGACCATTGTCCAGCCCAATTAAATATGCTGAAAGATGGGATCCGCATGGAAGCCGCTGCTGCTAGTGGTGTTAGCAGTTAGCGGCTAGTAATTGTCTGTGTTTACTTAGCTCTCTCTTATCTGCGGCCCCCAGAGAGCGGTGGTGTCACGGATCTCGAGTGTCTTTTGTCTCCATGACTTGGTTTCCTCTTTTGCTTTTATATCATAGCATGTGCCGCATGAAAGTGTAGGAAGTTAGCACTCAGTATCAAGCTTTGATTTAATCACAGCCTGTTTTAAAATTAGCCATATGCATTGATGTTCAGCCAAACGTGTGGCGTCTGGGTTTTTACCCTCTTAAAGCAAGAAACTCTGGGTGAAAAGGGTAAAAAAAGGTTAAAACATTTTTTTCAAGGCCCCAATGCAGACGATTGATATTTAAGAATTGCATTTTTTATTGTTTGTGTTTTTTAATGTTATAATTACATATGCAAATGAGACATTGTATGTTGAATGTGCATTTTCAAGCACAAAAATCTGAACATTGGAAGTCAGGGTCAATGCTATTTTTTTCTCCTTTTTCAGGGAACGTAATGTATGTAAGAACATAACCTTCATAAACAACCTTGAGAATATAGATATAAATAAAACTGACATTTCATTAGTAAGAGGTGATTTTAGTGACTTTGAATGTGGCATGGTTGTTGGTGCCAGAGGGGCTGGTGTTAGTGTTTCAGAAACTGTGATTTTCACCCACAACCATCTCTAGAGTTTACAGAGAATGGTCTGAAAAAGAGAAAATATCCAGTGAGCGGCGGTTCTGTGGGTGCAAATGCCTTGATGTCAGAGGAGAATGGCCTTTCTGTTGAGCTGTTAGAAAGGCAACTCAAATTAGCACTCGTTACAACGGAGGTATGCAGAAGAGCATCTCTGCACACAACACGTCGAACCTTGAGGTGGATGGGCTACAGCAGGAGAAGATCACACCGGGTGATACTCTTGTCAGCTAAGAACAGAAAACTGAGGCTACAATTCACACAGGCTCACTAAAATTGGACAATAAAAGACTGAAAAAATGTTGCCTGCTCTGATGAGTATTAATTTTTGCTGAGACATTTGGATGTAGGGTCAGAATTTGGCATCAACAACATGAAAGCATGGATCCATCCTGCCTTGTATCAACGATTCAGGTTGCTGGTGGCAGTGTAATGGTGTGGGGGATATTTTCTTGGCACACTTTGAGCCCGTTAGTACCAATTGAGCATTGTGTCAATGCCACAACCTACCTGAGTATTGTTACCGACCATGTCCATCCCTATATGACCACAGTGTGCCCATCTTCGGATGGCTACTTCCAACAGGATAATGCATCATGTCATAAAGCGCAAATCATCTCAGACTGGTTTCTTGAACAGCACAATGAGTTCACGATACTCAAATGGCCTCCACAGTCACCAGATCTCAATCCAATAGAGCACCTTTGGGCTGTGGTGGAACAGGAGATTCACATCATGGATGTGCATGGATGAACAACTGCGTGATGCTGTCATGTCAATATGGACCAACATCTCTAAGGGATATTTGCAGTACCTTGTTGAATCTATGCCACAAAGGATTAAGGCAATTCTGAAGGCAAAAGGGGATCCAACCTAGTACTGGTAAGGTGTACCTAATAAAGTGGTCAGTGAGTGTATAATTAAAATCTACAGACAAACTAATGAAATATTATTAAAAATATAGTTGTTTTGGAGTTTTTACACTGAAATAACAATTAGCAAATCGTAAAACTAAATGAAAAATACCTGCTGTGTCTCACCTTCAAGATATAGTTCACCCAATTTCCTCATTGTTTACTCGGATTGTAGTGTTGAAGTAAAACCAACAACCTTTAACTTTCATAGTAGGAAAAAAAACTGTTTCCAACATGGTGTTTCTGGTGCAAAACTACCAAGCAGCTGTAAAAGTGTGTAGGTGTAAAGAATAGTCACAGATGTCTATCAGTAAATTTGTACTCACAGAGCAAATTTATATCAGTAAATTTTGTACATATGATTTATTCACAGACAATGCAACATTTACACTTTTTCGAATCCTTCCACAAATCCTATTGGACTAATCACAAACAAAGAAACTCATCCGCTCATGTTCTTTGATGCTATTGCTACAATGAAAATGGTGCAAAACACATTCACACACCTGTATCCAAATATGCAAAGTCACAAACAACATTCAACAAAAAGTCACAAACAACATTTGCAGATCTGCAGATTAGAATGTGTAGCTTGCATGTAAAATGTTTTCCCTTACTTTTATTTTCCAAGCACAAACACAACTATGTTACTGTTCTGCACCATATTCACTGGAGCAACAGTAACAAAGAACATGAGTGAATGAGTTGCTTTATTTGAGAGAAAAAAATACCTACACATTTGCAAATTTACTCTTGAGTACAAATCTACTGATACAAATAGCAAATTTGCCATAGAGTGAATGATGACAGAAAGGTCCTCCTGAGTTACAGAACTGATGTAAACATGTCCGGATTGTGTTTTTGGGCGGTGACTCTACTTGGGTCATTTGACCGGAGAAATTACTCTTTTATTGCTCTTTTGTGATGGCTATTGTTTGGAGAAGAGGAAAGGATGCTTCTGATGTACATATCTGGAAAATTTCAGGAGGGATGTCCTCATCCTTTTGTTGTTATGCTAAATTTGAGGCTAATTTGGCAAATGGGCATGCAGAGTGTAGTTATTTACCATTTCTAGTACTAACGGCTATACGTAAATGCAGTGGGGGTTTATGTATGTTAACAGTTGTTCAGTTGGGGTGTCTTAAATTATATTGTATTTGGTCAAATACAATATGATCATAGTCAGTGTTGCCAGATTGAGAGGTTTTAAATTTGATTGTGCGTGTAAAAAATTGCATTGGTGGGTTGACAATTTGGGCGATTTTGAAAAGTAAATTTCATATGCACAATGTACATACAGGAATCATAGAGTGAAATTCAATACCTTTTAAGACCTTTTTTAAGACACTTTTCATACATTTTAAGACCTTATAACCACTATTAAACCGAAAAAAGTGTCAAGATTTTATCTTACAGTATATTTACTAAACATTAATGTAAGAAATAAGTCCAAAACTAAAACATTATTTATATACTGAATAAAAATCTACAAAATCTAGCTAATTCGGCAGGTTGGTGCCTATAGAACTGCAGAAATAATGATGTTGCCTTGGTTGCTGCAGTAAACAAAGCAGCATGATTTAGCAGGATTTCATTGATTTCATAAACTACACAGCATGCTGATGTTCGCAGATTTAGTTCAGGCAAACTTTAGCATACAACCATACATTGCATAATCAAAAATGATAACAAAATGGAATACCTTGTAAAATAGCATTTAAGACTTAAAAATTAAAAAAAAATTAAAAGATTTAAAAATTTCACTACATTGATTTATCAACTTTTAATACTTAAGTTGAAAGTTGTATCAAAATCTGACTCTTGGACAAATCTGACTCTCCTTCGCATGCACACGTATCATGCTGCACCTGCAGTTAAACTCACAGCAGTTTATCATGACACTGTTATCGATAATTTTTTTTCCACAATTGACAGCATGAATAAACTTAGAAGCGTTGTCTGATTGATCTAGTTATGCTCAAAAGAATTTAAAATGCCAAATGGGACGAATTTATACCCCATTTCGAAAGCAAAGCATACTCTAATAGGTAGGGTAATCTACACAACATTAAGTGTAGGGTGTGATTGAGAGGGGGGGGACAGTGTTTTGATGTGATCCGGTTATGTTGTGTTTCTGTGACTGCTGGTGTTTCTTGCTGTATGGTTAAAAATTATGACAGTTAAAGTAACTAGGTTAATTTCGATTTAAACAAATAAAAATTAAATGAAGTATTCTAATATTTGAACAGTTTTTTGTGTGTTTGGGTGGGTTTTGGACAGCTTTTGGGCTCAAAAAAAGTCAGCTACAGGTTAATCTGGCAACACTGATTATAGATTCTATAGTATTAATAAAATTATATAACGCATGACTGTTTTCTAGATTGATGATGAAAGTCAATGTTATTTGGGCAGCAAATCATTAAATTAGAAAGATTTCTGAATGACTAATGCAGAATACTGAAGTGTCGATGCTGGAAATTCAGCCTTGAATCATAGCAATAATCTACATGTTAAAATATGATGTAATATGAAACATTTAAATTAAATAGCAAAAAACACTGCTTTTTGGTATTAATTAATTTATTAGTTTATTAATTTAATAATTTATTCATATTATTTTAAAATAAATATGTGTTGCCTTTGTGAGCAAGGCACTTAATAAACAAATGTAAAAAATATGCAAAAATGATACAAATTAAAAACATTGTTTAAAAAATGACAAAACAGGAAATTAAAGACAGTAAAAGCATGATTTTTAAAAAAATTTAATTAAAACCAACGTGTGCATTTGTACTTTTAAAAAATTAATTATTACATAGCATTCAAATTTAGAAATTGATGTTTAATCTGATTAGGATCATCCTGTTACCTCTATCAGGACACACACCCATACACACTAATGCCAGTGTTTCCTGCACATGAGCCCTGAAATAGCATTGTAAACACCAGCACAACCAAGTTTGGGCACACAGCAAACAGAGGCGCAAGTTTCCACAGCATATACTCTTCATTTAGACACAATGGCTCCCAAGACGCTCTGGGAATAAATCAAAGCCGGGCAGGTTTTGCTCTCAATCATGGCAGACGTGAATTATGGGTCATCACAGGAAAGCGCCTGTCAGGATGTGGCCTCGGTTTGTGTTGGTCCTCTGAGACTCGAGGACACTTCTTCTTTTTTTTTTTTTTTTTTTTTTTTTTTTTTTGCTGGGAGTCTTCAGATTATTGATAAAGCTCTTCCTGAACATGTAATGGGACACCATTGTGTAGGCTAACTAAAACAGAACAGTTTTAGTGGTTTATATATAGAATTTTGCAAAGGCAAAATAAAGTTTCTTAAAAACCTACCTTGGTTTTACCCTGCATGAAAAAAATTTTAAATGAAAAAATTTCCAAGTTAATCTAAGTTTAGAGTAATTGTGACATGAATAAAAATGATTGGTCACCAACTTGCCATTGGGCTAGTTTTGACTGACCATGGGGCTGGTACTGACTTGCCATTGGGCTAGTTTTGACTGACCATAGGGCTGGTACTGACTTGCCCTTGGGCTAGTTTTGACTGGCATTGTGCTAGTACTGACTTGCCATTGGGCAAGTTTTGACTGGCCATTGGACTAGTGCTGACTTGCCATTGGGCTAGTTTTGAGTGGCCATTGGGCTAGTACTGACTTGCCATTGGGCTAGTTTTGGGTGGCCATTGGGCTAGTGCTGACTTGCCATTGGGCTAGTTTTGAGTGGCCATCGAGCTAGTACTGACTTGCCATTGGGCTAGTTTTGGGGGGCCATTGGGCTAGTGCTGACTTGCCATTGGGCTAGTTTTGAGTGGCCATTGGGCTAGATTTGAGTGGTCATTGGGCTAGATTTGAGTGGCCATTGGGCTAGTTTTGACTGGCCATTGGGCTAGTACTGACTGGCAATTGAGCTAGTACTGACTTGCCATTGGGCTAGTACTGACTTGCCATTGGGCTAGTTTTGAGTGGGCATTGGACTAGTACTGACTTGCCATTGGGCTAGTTTTGAATGGCCATTTGGAATAGTTTTGACTGGTCATTGGGCTAGTACTAATTTGCTGTTGGGCTAGTTTTGAGTGTGCCATTGGGCTAGTACTGACCGGTCATTGGACTTGTTTTGACTGGCCATTCAGCTAGTCTAAGGATAGTTTTGTCGGGCCAATGGGTTAGTACTGACTTTGTCATTGGGCCAGTTTTGACTGACCATTGGGCTAGTACTGACTGGCTGTTGGGCTAGTACTGACTTTCAATTGGGCTAGTTTTGACTAGCCATTGAGCTAGTTTTGGGCTAGTTTTGACTGGACATTGGGCTAGTACTGAAATGCCATTGGATTAGTACTGACTTGCCCTTGGGCTAGTTGTGACTGGCCATTGGGCAAGTTTTCACAGGCCATTGGGCTAGTTTTTGATGGGCATTGGGCTTGTTCAAAGGGCCATTTAGCTATTTTTGAACTACTTTTGACTGGCCATTGAACTAGTTCTGATTGGCCATTGAGCTAGCTAGTTTTGGGCTGGTTTTGACTTGCCATTGAGCTAGTTTTGTTGTGAAAACCTGGCAACCATGGGGTCTTT
Organism: Danio aesculapii; assembly: GCF_903798145.1. Taxonomy (NCBI): domain Eukaryota; kingdom Metazoa; phylum Chordata; class Actinopteri; order Cypriniformes; family Danionidae; genus Danio; species Danio aesculapii. The sequence continues at coordinate 9,759,670 of NC_079444.1, read as the reverse complement.
GAATAAAATCTTTATATTTGATAGCTTAAAACACTGTAAAACCCTTTAAATTGACAAACAGTCATTTTTAGAATTTATAACCAAATAAAACCATAAATGCACTTTTAAAAGTAAAAAAAAACATGCAAATGTATACAGACAAGTAAACACTTTTTAGTTTCAACAGCTAATTCAGTTGGTTAAATATACTTGTGTATTCTTTATTTCATTAATAACTTATGTCATTAATATGAGCTAGCTAATGTAACGTACTACAGGCAAGCAAGCAACAAGAAGCCATTTTTTGGCTACTTGACTCAACATCAATGTACTAAGGATTTTTCTTTACATTCAATAAGTTTTGTTTACAGACAGCAACAATGTCAACACAATCCCAGTCTATATGAATTTCTAAAAAGGCCAAATAGTTGTCAAGTATATACTCTTGCATATAAACTAAACATGTAAAGCACAAACATTCATTTTCAAAACCTAGTTAACATTATGATGATAACCATGTTTTAAAAAGAAAAACATTCAGTGGAAATCCCAAAATAATGTTATCATATAATTGATTTTCTTAATGGAAATGCTGTCATGTAAACAGCTCCTCATATGTTCAACTAAATTGTAACTCAGCTAAAACATAAATCATATTGCACGTGTTCCTCCACACATATGCCATATATGGACCACATAATGAAGGTGGAGTGCACAGCAGCTGGAACACAATAAACCATTGTCCAATAAAGTCACACTCATGCTTGCCATATGCTTTTGTAATCAATCTACCACAAAATGTGCTCTTAAGTGGCTACCCATTGTGCACAACATCAGTGTCTACTCATCCATCCTACTCACTGTCAGGACACACACACATATGCTCGCGCACACACACATGGTCTCACAGATGTATGACATCATTGCCTTATTAGTGCCCAATGTTCACTTACAAACTAGAAGTACAGTAAGTGTGTCAAGTCTTGTGTAAAAACACAGTACGCCCTTAAAACATGTTTGAAGGGATAGTTGATTCATTTGCATTATTATTGTTATTACTTTCATGTTGTTTTTTGCACCACAAAGTCTGATGTTGCAATGAATTGAATTTTTGCTTCTGGATTGTGATGTAGATTTGAGTGACATGGATAATGAACCCTTATGTACTGTTGGGGGTGTTTTCACCCACTGCAGGGTGATTTTTGTGTCTTAATTTAGCCATATTTTTCTGTGTTTCAGCTAGCTGAATGATTTTTGGTGACAAATCTTATTTTGACACCTATTTTGAGAAAATGCTTTGAATTAAAAAAACTAAAACCAAATTTACTACCCTTTTGTTATGTTATGGATGAAAACATCCACTAAATTAAACTGCTGTAAAAATGCATCATAAATATTTTCTATAACAGATATAAATCTGTTAATCAACCTCAGTCCTGATCAAAACTACTAAATTGCTTAGAAAATTACAGGATTTTAACTCTTTAATTGCCAAATTTATAAATGATGTCACTGATTTGGTGAAAAATACACACAAAAGGACGTATTTTCAATATAAAAAGTAGTTGCAGACTGGATTTTTTTAACCTTTTATGTCTTGGACATGTGAAACAACATTGCCTTTGATGCATTGTTTTAGATTGATTTTCATTTTTTTCTCCCTAAAATTTACTGTTTGTGGCTGTTTTTGTCCCATTGACTTCCATTATAAACACATTTTTTGATTGCAAAACCATGACACCATAATCATGCATTGTTGGTGATTTTTCTTGTGGGGAAGGGGTCAGAGTGACCTTTGCACACCTTGATATGTCTGCATAAATCAAAATATACATCTCCACTCTCAGAACTACATAGAGTAAACAAAAACAAAGACTGTATTCATGCACCTTCCATGCCCATATGTGGTTATAATGGAAGTCAATGGGGCAAAAACAGCCACCAACAGTAAATTAGGGGGGGGAAATGAAAATCTAACAATGCATCAGAGCCATTGCTGTTACTAATCATTCACATGTCTAAGACTTAGATAAAAGATAAAAGAAAATTCCAGTCCACAATTTTTATATTGAAAATGTTTTTTTTCCCACCAAATCAGTCACATAATTTGTGAACTTGGCAATTAAAGAGTTAAAATCCAGTAATTTTCTGAATAATTTAGTAGTTTTGATCAGGACTGAGCTTGATTTAAAAGATTTCTGCAAAAAAAAAAATATTTATCTGATGCATTTTTACAGCAGTTTCATTCAGTTAATGTTTTCAACCCGAACAAAACAAAAGGGTACAAAAAAACATCGATTTTGAGATGAGTGATGGAAACTTGCAGTCAATTACAGAGCTACGAATATTCATCCTGGAAGTGGATCCTCCTTTTTTCCTGTCAGATTTAGTTGCAGTAAGTTTATTAATATAAATTATTAGAGAGAAAACAATAGGCCACTGGAAAATATAGAGATCTATTATCTAGGCATTTTGGATAAGAAAAATTAGGTAAAAATATAATATTTTATAAATTTTTCACATTCAAGTCTGGGTTTATATATCACAATTCTGACCATTATTTTCCCAGTTTTCAGTTTATTTCTCAAAAATCTGATTATGTTATATTATATTGCAATTGCAATTTTATAAGCTGTATTTTTGAGCGTGATATAATCTAAATTCTGAGAAGACATTTTAAGTTGTGATAAAATGTTGTGAGAGATGCAATTATTGTTATCATTAGTTCTTGTGACCAAAGAAAGTTTAATGTGCAGGGTGGGCCATTTATATGGATACACCTTAATAAACTTATTGGGAATTTCACAAGAAATAACCAATGGTGTGCTTGGTTTTAACGTAACTCTATTCTTTCATGAGTTATTTACAAGTCCCCTCACATATACTAATGTGCCACAAACAGGACATTAATATCACCAACCATTCCCATTTTATTAAGGTGTATCCATATAAATGGCCCTCCCTGTATAATGGTAAAATAAAGATTTCTGACTGAAGTGAACATTTTGAGAAACAAAATGGATCACAACTTACACTTTATCTATAGATACAGTAAAGTGCAATAAAATAAGTGATATATAAATTACTTAAAAGTCTATTTTGGTATGTTCTCATTGTCTAATCTGAAATAAACACATTATGAAACCCAAACTAGCCCCAAATCTCCAAACTGACCATCACTGTAAAAAGTGATTCGTTCCTTTATTTAAAAAAGTGAGAAAACCTATTGCCTTGAATGCAACAATTAGACTTTACTTTAAAAAGTGAGTAAACCCACTACCATGAGTTGTTAAGTTGACTTATTTTTTATAGTTATGCAAATGGTTTAATTGCGTAATAATTTAGCTGTTTTACTCAATTTTAAGTTAAGTCAACTAATTGCTTTTACGGTGCAGTGCCTCCATTTTCGCCTGTTGTTCCTTTCCTTAAAGTCTAAAAACAGTGGGAAGACAGACGTTCAGACTATCCAGACACACTTCTGAAAGGAAACTGTTATCAACTACTGCGTCTTCTTTTCTCATATCATGGTCAGTGTTTGCATGTCTGTGTGTTTGAGCTTTTACCCACTTACCCAGTTAAAATCACCCCAATCAGCCCTAATGAATGTGTGTATCCTGTATCTGCATCCATGTTTCCTCAGCAAGGAGAGGGTTTCAGGGACGGGAAGATAGGAGACGGTGGGGACATGAAGCAACAATGGCAGGAAGAGCGTCCAGATCAAATAGAGATTAAGACAGTGAAAAAACATTCCTCAAATAAACACTAAACACACTCCTTTAACACGCTCCAATGGCTGGGAAAAGTCCCACTGCATGACCTGTAAACGGAAAAAAGCAGATATTCACTTAGAGACTGCAAGTAAATTAATTGAAAGAAAAGGCAGGTAGCAAATTTAATTAAATGTGAAAATTTGAAGTAGAAAGTAGTAAGTCTTAAAAGTCTTATTGTCTTCCACAATATTTTCACTAAACATAAATAAAAGGATTTGTTTTCCTAATTTTTTTAATAAAAACTTTATAGGGTCTCTAATGACACTTGTGTATGTAATAGTGTAAATTGAAGTCAGAATTATTAGCCCCCTTTAAGTTTCTTTTTTAAATATTTCCCAAATGATGTTTAACAGAGCAAGGAAATTTTCACAGTATGTCTGATAATATTTTTTCTTCTGGAGAAAGTCTTATTTGTTTTATTTCAGCTAGAATAAAAGTAGTTTTGAATTAAAAAAAAAAAATCATTTTAAGGTCAAAATTATTAGCCCCTTTAAGCTATATTTTTTTCGATAGTCTACAGAACAAACTATCGTTATACAATAACTTGCCATATTACTCTAACCTGCCTAGTTGACCTAATTAACATAGTTAAGCCTTTAAATGTCACTTTAAGCTGTATAGAAGTGTCTTGAAAAATATTTAGTCGAATATTATTTACTGTCATCATGGAAAAGATAAAACATTAAACAGGGGGGCTAAAAATTCAAGGGGGCTAATAATTCTGACTTCAACTGTATATGAACAGTTCAAATGCAAAAACCTTCAAATGCCATCTGAAAATTTCTTCTAAAATGAGCATTTTTATCAGGCTCCTATGTGTAGGTTAAGTAATTTCACTTTCATGGCAATGGATAATTTATTTTAACGGTCTTTAAAGTGAAATAACTCAACATAAAGGAGGCTGAGAAAAATGTTTGTTTTAAACTGAAATTTCAAACGACACTTTTTGAATATCTGACTCAATTAATATCAATCACTATATCTCTGTGTCTAATACACGATGGCCTGATCTTTCACTCATTATAACCAATATTATTGTGGCTTCAATGATTTTTAAAAAGCATCACTGTCTATCAAATATTAAAGTTACTGTTATGGGGCATCTGGTGAACAAGCTGTCAGCAATCAAAATGTTGATTTTGAAGACACTGGAAATCTTTTACAGTGACATTAAAATCATCTACTCAGATTAAATGTTTCCAAGTTCCAAACATTAACAAAACCTCCTCCATTTTATTAGTTTATTAATAAATTGTATACAATGTAATTGTTATTTCAATACTATCAATACATCCACAAAAAATACACCAAATACAAGTACTCCTGGCCTAGATTGCATGAAACAAGTGGTCTATGTTTGTTAAGATGCTCTAAATAGTATAAAAAACTGAGTTAAAATATATATTTTTTTACTGTTTCCAGCATGGTGAGCATTTTGAATTGTTGTTTTTGAAATGCTGTGTAAAATTAGAGCCTAAACATGTACTGCCACATTGTTTAAACGTTAATTGACTTTCAGTTATGAAGCAGATCCATGTGTTATATGATGTATTTGAAATATTTTGTGGTTACAAAAATAATCTATGTAGGTATTCATATACAATGATGTGCTACAGGTTATATATTGGTATGCCATGTTAAATATTTTTAAATTAACGCATTTTCTTTAAAAAAGAACAAGAGTTGGTCTTCAAAAAGCAATTTTCCAAAATGCACACTTTAAATAATGGCGGTTGTCTTGTATTTGGAACAATACAGTGTTTTCTAATTGTTCTAATTACAGATCCACCTGTGCAAATATAAATGTCCAGGTCACTAAAAACCCAATAACGTAATAACGATTTAAAAATGCATTGAATGCATTTAAGGTCTAATTTGACTCCTGTATTCACTATAATCATCTCATTTTCATCCTCTCCAGAGGGATCCCGAGGCGTTCCCGGGCCAGCTGAGAGACATAGTCCCTGCAGTGTGTCCTGGGACTTCCCCAAGGCCTCCTCCCACCTTCCTAGGTAGGTGTCCAGGAGGCATCTAAAACAGATGCCCGAGCCACCTCAGCTGACTTCTCTCGATGTGGAGGAGCAGCGGCTCTACTCCGAGCTCCTCCCATGGTGACAGAGCTTCTCACCCTATCTTTAAGGGTCCGCCCTGCCATCCTGCGAAGGAAACTCATTTCGGCCGATTGTATCGGAGATCTTGTCCTTTCAGTCATGATCCAAACCTCATAACCTTAGGTGAGAGTAGGAATGTAGATTGACCGGTAAATCGAGAGCTTTACCTTTTGGCTCAGCTCCTTCTTTACCTCAACGGAAAGATACATCGACTGCATTACTGCTGCACCAATCCGCCTGTCAATCTCACGCTCCATCCTTCCCTCACTCGTGAACAAAACCCCAAGATACTTGAACTCCTCCACCTGGGGTAAGGACTTTCCTCCAACCTGGAGATGGCAAACCACCTTTTTCCGGTGGAAACCCATGGCCTCTATGGTTAGCACTGCAAGAAGGTCGCTAGTTCAAATCCCGGCTGGGTCAGCTGGCATTTCAGTGAGGAGTTTGCATGTTCTCTTTGTGTTTGCGTGGGTTTCTTCCGGGTGCTCAAGTTCCCCCCATAGTCCGAAGACATGCGCCATAGGTGAATTGAATAGGATAAATTGGTCGTAGTGTGTCTGTGTGAAGGCAGGAGTGTATGGGTGTTTCCCAGTGTTGCGTTGCAGCTGGAAGGGCATGCGCTGCGTAAAACATATGCATATGGCAGTTCATTCTGCTGTGACGACCCCTGATTAATAAAGGGACTAAGCCGAAACAAAAATGAATGAATGAATGAAATTGGCCGTAGTGTATGTGTGTTAATGTGAATGTGAAAGTGTATGGGTGTTTCCCATTGTTGGGTTGTGGCTGGAAGAGCATCCACTGTGTAAAACATATGCTGGATAAGTTGGCGGTTCATTCTGCTGTGAGGTCCCCTGATAAATAAAGGGACTAAGCCGAAGGGAAATGAATGAATAATAAAGTGCTTGAAAAAAACACATTTGACCCATATAAAGTATGTTTGGCAAGTCCACAGTCACCTCAAGCTTAAAATATAGTTGCAGTGAACAGACCGCACACTAAATGTCACTAAATTGATTTAAATTTCACAATGTTTACAACCCTCTTTCCTCTTATTCCAACCTCAACCAATTCAATTAAACAAGCAGCAGTGGCAAAGAGCACACAGGTCAAACAACAGGCCAGAAATAGTTTCTCCATTGACACTAATGACATTTGGCACAATCCACTGTGGAGGCTAAACTAATGCATTATTTGGATAATCGGAATGATCAAATTTGCAGGCACGCACCCAAAGACGTGCACATGCGTCTGTAAACAATAAACAGAGTGAGCGGCGAGGTCGACTCTACAGGCTTGTTGATCTCTGACTCATCCTGTACCACGGGTAAACAGCCGAATTCCTCTTCCTGCCCTCCGTCCACAGTAAAAGCATCTGTCCGACCCCTGACCCCGACCTGACAGAGCCAACATCCTGAGCCACACAAACTACTGGATGAGTCGGTGCCAACGACTATCATCTGGACTAACAAACACAGTGATAACACACAAACTCAGAAGAGTAGAGGCAAAGGAGAGATATGAATAGACATTTCACTGTTAAATGGATTATACAGTTAATGTACAGTATTTATGGCTTTATAAGCAAAGAAATGAAGGGGAAAAAACAATTGTTTGTTTTCGTTAATGGAAAGATTCAGTGTTTGTTAAAAACATATATTTACAGGGGAATCTGTGACACTAATTTAAACAATTATGAAAAGCAATCATGTTGGATGACTATTCTGAAAATTTTGTAGTCTAGATTTGCTGCTCAAGAAATAATAATAATAATAATAATAATAATAATAATAATAATAATTATTATTATTATTATAATTATTATTATTATTATTATTATTATTATTATATTAGACAGTTGTGCTGTTTAATATTTTTGTGTAAACGTGATTTTTTAAAAGTCTTTGGTCAATAGAATGTTAAAAAAAACAGCATTCTAGAATATTGGCTAGTTAAGTCGTGACGTATGGAGTAGTTTCCATGTCCAAGCTGCTACTAAATGCTGCTAAAATATTTGTTTATGGCCCTTTTTTTAGTCACATCACACATTAAAGTGGATTTCTTATCAAATCATGGTGTACACAACATGGTGTCTCTGGACTTGCTGCATCACAAATATCAATATTTTAACAATTTCTAAAAAATGTATCACTTTCTGCTCACCTGTTCTTAGGCATGGTTATATACAGTTTATGTATTGCGATCATGATTTTGGAATGCCTTAAATCGCTTTGTAAATGATGATTAGTACCATTTGTTGAGCCTCCCCAAACAGTTTGATAGAATGCTTGGACCAGGAAACTGCTTTGCATGACTTCAGACTTAACAAGCGATTTAGAAATGTTATGTCAATTTAAATCTAACATTAATTTAATGCTTGCTGAATTACTAAATAAAAGTATAATGAAGTTTAAAAGTTTTAGATGATACGTTAATATCATGATATGTTAAAATGGTTAAATACTATTATATTTTACATTTCAAAAATATAGAATTATTTTAAAGAGTATTGAATAATCAACAACGTTTACAATGCCATTCCAAAAAAATAATAGGTATTTCTAAAGTAGTTTGTTGTTTTAGATTGGAGTCCTGCAGAGTCCAGCTTTAACTGATCAATCACACCTGAAAAAGCTCAACAGGGTCTTAAAGGTCACTGGATCATTGCAGGCAGGTGAGTTTGATCAGGGTGAAGCTAAACTCTGCAGGAGTTGTTTAGGAGTCTAGTGTGACAGTAGTCAGGTTTCCATCCTTAAACTGTCTGAAATAAAGATACAAAATCTCACTGGTGCGGTACCTTTTGCAAGGCACCAATATGCAGCTGTAATGTACAAAGTGTACTATTTGAATAAGTACCACTCAAGTGACCGCTTTTATTTCTGAGAGTACATGTACATGATGTCTTTTTTTTTATTATTATTTGCAAAAAAGAAAAAAACACAATTGTAAATATTGTTGTGATTCCATCAAGTTGTTAGAGTGGCTGACAGTTGTATTGGTTGCCTGGTAACCGACATAATATAGTCACATGTGTTATGTTGACCACATCTAGTGCTTAATTTGTAAATTGCGAAGTGGAGGGGGGGTGGGTATCGCTGACGAAAAGGTTTGGGAGTTGCGGACGAAGAGGGTTGGGGAGTCGCGGATGAAAGTGAAGAGTGAGGAGGGGGATCGGTAAAATGAGGTGCCGGATCAGATTTCAGAGGTGCCGGATCTGGCTTGTTCCGGCACAAATTAAGCCCTGACCACATCAGAGTTTATTTGGCAAAAACATTTCCATCTACAATTATTTGCATTAAGTCCAACACCACCACAAGAAAGCGTAAAATCTTTTCTGCAAAGTTTGCATTTGTCACTCATTTTTCATGTGAGATTTCAAAATAACACAGGGTGATGAAAACCCAGCTATAGTATACTGACTGTCACTGCTCTGACTGATCATCTCTAATACCCGAGTGGAGGTTGTCACGCAAAAACATGATTTTAGCATTTTTAATCTTCATATATCATCATTGCCTTCATGAGAGCTGTCTTTTCACTTGGAAAATGCTACTCAATTTAAAATGCTGTTGATTTGTATTTGTCTCAGAAATAGTCCATTTGATTGAAATCTGGTGACTGTGGAGGACATTTGAGTTTAGCTGAACTCACTGTCATGTCAAAGAAAACAGTTTGAAATTATTTGTGATATTGTGTAATATCCAACTGAAAGTAACATAACAAGATGGACACACTGTGGTCATAAATGGATGGACGTTGTCTGTAACAAGATTAGGGTTAGGATTAGGTTTTAGGTTAGATTAGGGTTAGGTTAGGATTAGGTTTAAGGTTAGGGTTAGGTTAGGGTTGTGTTGTTTAAAAGATACTTATTTGGTACTAAATGTGCTTTCCACTGCATGGCTCATGGTTCAAAATATCAAACCTGCTATATTTCAATATTCAGCAGCAGTCACTTACTGGATATATTAATGGGATAGTTTCTTAGATCACTTAAATCACTTTTCTTCTTCATTCTGATGCTCAGTTTGAACTTTCGCAGATCGTCTCAGCCACGTCTACATGCCTAAATTCTGTAATAGTTATCATTGAAGAATAAAATGAATCATGCTTTGACAGTTTTGTTTTTTATTTGTACTAATTAAGATAAGGCAGAGGTAAAGGAGAAGAATATAGACCCAGTCATGTTTATAGGGAAAGGAGGGCATCTTAGGATGTCAAGAATGTGAAGGGAGCTTGAGATAAGTAGTTTAAGCATTATTGCATTGATTGCCATGTCACGATGCATTTCTATTGGCTAGACAGTAAATGTGCATTGTAGCAGCAAACAGACAGTGTGACAGTATTTGAACTTTTTCTATAGAGGACCAAAGATTTTGTGGTCCAGTTTTACTTTGGTCATATCTCCTCTGGAATAGTCTAAAATTGTTCAAGTTTTTTTTCAAGCTGTAGATCTGTCCCATATTGGCCACATGAAAAACAGGAGAATTTAAAAGGAATGGTGGGACCAAAATGATTTAGAGGATTCTTCTAGTTTATTACTGAATATGTATGAATATCTCGGCTTTAAAAAAACTAACTCAGTACCTCCTTCTGGACAGGTACTACTACTACCCATATACAATTGGTTATTTTACAGTAGGGTATTGCAGGTTTGAATGGCAATGTTTGTCAAATGTATCCAATTTAATGCTTTCTACCATAGAAGTCCATTACCAAATTGTCATTTTTAGTAAAGCAACACATACAATGACAGTAGGCATCACAGGAAATGAGCTTCATTGACTGAGGAGAGGAGAAAAGAGGAACAAAAAAAATGGAAAAGAAAAGAGTACAAAAGGAGGAAGATATGGGAAAGTCACACAGTTGTTCCATACAATCCGACATCCGCTCCACCTCATGCAGGAGAGGGGATTCATGTGCTCATAAATAATCACAGCTTTTCCTTCTGGACGCTTTATGAGCTTTCCTTGCACTGCTCAAGTCTCCAGGTTGATTTCCTAAAGAATGTCCACATTTATTTAATGCGTGTAGTTTGTGAAGTTCACATAGCTCATTCTGCCATTTTAGATGAGATTATAAATCAATGTGGACATCTATGTTCAGTCTAAAGTGCAAAGGTTTAAGTGAAAATGAAATTTATTCACACACATTGAGTGTAATAAGTGAAATCAATTTGAACAGTCTTGTGGTCACTTAGAGAAACAAATTTTGGTTCCCAGATCTTTCTAGCAACATTATTCTTTTTTGTTTTTAGTACAGAAATAGATTTAGTTTTTTGCTTTGTAGAATGTTATTCTAACATTCCCCTAACATAATTTTTTGGTTCTTTCAAAATGTAACTGAACAGGAGCCAAACACTAACATTAGGGGAATGTAATGTGTATTTATATAGTGCATTTACTGTGTATGACCATACATCCAAAGCACATCACAATCATGAGCAGGGTCTTTCCACATCATCACTACTGTGCAGCATCCACATGACAACGGCGCCAGTGCTCTCACCACACACTAGCTATTGGTGGATTGGAGAGACAGTGGATGGCCAATTCGGTGGAAGGGGATGATTGGCAGTCCATCTTGGCTAAGGGCCGATGGAGGGAATTTGACCAGGACACCCCTACTCTTTACGAGAAGTGCAATGGGATTTTTAATGACCACGGAGAGTCAGGACCTTGGTTTAATATCTCATCCGAAAGACAGCACTCACTGAAAGTATAGTGTCTCCTTCACTATACTGGGGCATTAGGACTCACACAAAAACCACAGGTTGAGTTTTTCCATGTGGTCTCCCATCCAGGTACTGACCAGGCTCAGCCCTGCTTAGCTTCAGTGAGTAACCGGTCTTGGGCTGCAGGGCTTTTGGACCTTTTTTTTTTAATGTTTCACTCAGTACTGGTGGATGAACCAATCCATGTTACGCAGTTTATGAGTAAGCAGGAAAGCAAACAAATGATGAGGATGTGGATTGTAACTACGGTTTCCATCGTAATCTGTGTGTTTTGGTAATGCAGAGATGTGTAAATACTTTTTGTCTCACAGGACATCCCATAATGTCCACATATGCTCATTAGTTCGAACATATTTGACTACATGAAGTGCCCCTATAGTCATTTCTAGTATTTTTGACCCATACTAGTAAAGTATTATATATAATATATTTTTATTTTATTTATTTATTATTTTTGATGAACGCTACAGCATGCTGTAGCTGTAATTGCGAGCAAATTACAGAGGGGTTTGGGGGGGATTGACCCCCCTAATTAACGCTTAAAGATGTACAGGGGTTTTAATCTATATCCTAAATATTAATAATTAAAAATGTATATAAATATATTTATATTATATAAATATAATAACGGTTTATACCATTGTGAATGCATACTGCACCAATCAATGCTAGGAAAAATATGATTCAAGAGTCTGATGCTGGCAGTTCTAGAGCACCGAAAGACATCTTAAGTATTCACAAAACATGTTTCTTGTAAAATATGTGTTTATATCTGCATGTAGCCTAAAAAAAAGATTTGACACATAATTTGTATAGTTTGACCTACAGTAACCTCTAAAGTAGTCACTAAATATCCCTCAAAACACAGAAAACATACAGTTTATTAATAAATTTGATGTAATTTAAATTCATAAATTTGATTCACTGAAGCATACCAAAAAAGTTGACTCCATCTCCCCCCCCCCACGTGTCAATATATAATTTGCACACCAAATATAGTAATAATTAGGTAACCCTTAACTTGAAAGGGGTGTCATGAATATGAAAGTGATTTGTATTTTTTTGTCATTAAGTGTCATTAGCTCAGTTATGTCATTATAAATGCAAAGGTGATGTTTTTGAAGATGTCTTTGTCTCAAATTTGACATTACCAAGACAACGCAACTCGTCATGAATCTGCCATAAACATGATTGTCGTGAGGCTATTATAATTGTTTCATGAAGTTTGTAACAGCGTAATTAATAATTTTCTTAACCTACAATGGTAGAAATTGATTTTCTCATTAATGTAATTATTAATTACCATGTTATAAAATTATTTGACACTGTATTGACACTTTTACTTGTAAATTTGAATGATAAATCCATTTTGTTTCACTGAGAAAAAAAAGTGGTCAGAAAAAATGTTGACACAATTATAATTAGGGATGTGCACAATTATTCGATTAATCAAACGCAACAGCAACGATCGAGCATGAAAATTAATATACTTAAAGTTAATCTAAAATTACTCTAAAATTAAATTACTTTCATTCTTTTTGATTGGTTATGCTGGTATTTGGGCGGTAGTTTGATATTTGATGGATTATGGCTGCAGGGAGTTGCGGTCTAGAGGCGAGATCTTAGTGCAGATCCAGTATAGGGGGTCAGACACCAGAAGCGCCGCGTCGGACCACGGCTCACACAGCGTCATGCATTTCAGAATTCTAAACATATGTTTCTATCAGGGTACACAGCCGTGCCCAGCCACAACTCAGGACACTTCATATTTCTGACGCGTGCAGAGCGGCATCTGAATAGTTTCATTTTAAATACCATGCAAATGTGCGCGTCTGGTGTGTGATACTTTCAGCTGTCAGGTGCGCGCCGTGTTTCGACACTCTTTTCGGCGAGGACTACGGTATGAGTGATGTTTCACCGGATGACACCAAAATCGAAAGCTACTTTAGGGAGCCATGCATCTCTCTGATTTAAATCACCTCAGGAAAAATATTAAATGTCTAAACATAATAGCAGGGATGCACACATGCTAAACAACTCATTGTGTTTTTAAAATAAAATCAGTTGTTCACTGTATACAAATATAACAAATTGAAATATTTATACTGATCGGCTAATATATCGGTTATCGGCCTCCAGATAAAAAAATTTAGCGGTTATCGATATCGGCCAAAAAATCCATATCAGTGCATCCCTAGTTCAACTGAAATGATGAGTATTAAGACGATGAGACAATGACAGAAATGGTCCCGCTTTAAAAAGAAGTGAATTAAAGCAGCAATAAGCCTGCAGTTCTATAGGTCTGACTAATGTGTTTGTCAGTGTGTCAGGGTTGATCTCTGGCACATCCGCTGGCAGGAGGGGTTTTGGGAAATGCTGGGCAGTGATGAGGAGACGGGTGAACGCCAGCACCTTTCACATGCAAATCTCAGAGAAGACAGGTGTTCCATACACACACACACAGAAGCCTCTTTCACCTCTCCTCATTCCAGCAGACCCGGCCATGACTACATGATCTCTGCGCAAAAGACTAACCAAGAGTGTCACATTTATTTCTACATTTCACCTTCATACAGCAGTGTGTGAATTAGAAAGACTGCAGGAAAAATGATCCTAAAAAAGTATTTCTTATCAAAGTTGCATATACAAAGCCTGTTTTAAATTGACACGGTATTTAGCTGTAACATGAACTGTATTTTACTGTATAGGAAAGTTATTGTATTTTAAAACTGCATTGTGAAAATAACTGATTATTTGACAGTAGATACTATTCTGTGAATACATATACAGCAGAACAAATGGGGCAGTGAATGTAGATACAGTACTTTTGCTGTAGATTCTACAGGAAATTGTCAACAGTGTATTCATAATTATAAACTCAAACTCTTTCAATCTCAAACTCTACTAAATAGTTATGTAATGCAACTTGTCAGTTATTTCAGCCTGATCTCATGTGGAAAAGTAGGTATTTTTACCTTTTGAGTGTTTGGTACGAATTTGTGCGAGTTCAGTATTCAAATATACTGTTTTAAAAAGGAGATGTGGCACCGAACCCTGCCCCTAAACCCAACTGTCATCAGGGGGAAAAGCAAATCATACTAAATTGTACGAATGAGATCATACGAAATTATACGAATTAGCTACTAAATCAAAAAGTTACGAATTGCTCATTGTCAAGGACTCTAAAATGTAAATCTTTGAACGGCTGCATCTATAAAACATTCATTCAATCATTTTCATTCGGCTTAATCCCTTATTTATCAGGGGTTGCCACAGTGGAATTACCTGTCAACTATTCCAGCATATGTTTTACGCAGAGGATGGCCTTCCAATCACAACCTAGTACTGGGAAACACCCATACATTCCCGCATTCACACACGCACTCATGCACTACGGCCAGTTGTGTTTACCTAATTAACCTATAGCACATGTCTTTGGGACTATGGGGGAAACCGGAGCACCCGGAGAAAACTCACGTGGAGAACATTCAAACTCCACACAGAAATGCCAACTGGCCCAGCCAAGACTCGTACCAGCAACCTTCTTCCTATGAGGTGAAAGTGCTAACCACTGAGCCACTGTATCAATGAAACAAAACATTGATAAAATGAAGAATATGCTTATTTGTTACACATAATAAAGTAAAATAGCTTTATTACAGCATTGTTTGGCACTAAGTCTCTTTAATTATATCTAATTAAACCTAATAATTTGACCATGAATAAGATGAAAATCTCAAATCTCCGGCTACATCAATGAAACATTAAGTGAAGTTTATTTCTAAACAAATTTCGAGAGGATCACGTGCTTATGATTGCTTGCCGGTCACGCATTATTCAATTTATGATTGACCAATCAGACAATTCCTAAGCCACTATAAATACCCTAAGTTCCATATAACAGTCATCTTCGTTTTGAAGAATACCCCCTTCCACTTCTACTCCTCCTTTCCTAGATGGGTGGCACGGTGGCCCAGCGGTTAGCACTGTTGCCTCACAGCAAGATCGTCACTGGTTCTAGTCCTTACCAAGCCAGTCGACATTTCTGTGCGGAGTTTACACTTTTTTCCGGTGCTCGGGTTCCCCGGTTTCCTATGACTTCCTATTTCCTAATTCCAATATGACTTTATGGTAAAACATGTTGTGAGTTTGACAGAATATTTGTGTATTCGCACAAATCTGTAAAAATGCAGGGTTCCACACAATTCCTTCAAGTTGTCTCAACAGAAATCGCTTAAGTTAACTCTTTTGTTCAATCCACTTAAAATTGTAAAAATGATTGTTGTCCTAAAAAACCTTAAGTTGTTGTTTCAACTCATTTTGAATATGTAGTTTGAACCAGCAGCAAAAGCCATTTTTTGAGTGTAGGAGAACATGGAAATTTGGGTGGGAATAAGAAAATATAAAACTATAAAATATTAATTCCTAACTAAAGTTGCACTTTTTTGCCACAAAGCGTCTATATAGTAACATATATAATAGTTACACTGTAAAACCCAAAAAGTTAAGGTAACTCAAATGGTTTGTTGCAATTGGTTTCCTCAAATGGTTTAAGCTCAAAAACTAATCCAAATCCTGTCAACTTAATCCATTTGAGTATAAGCAATAAATGAAGAGAACTCAAACCATCTGAGTGCTGTGAAACCCAATAAATGGAGAGAACTCAAACCATCCGAGTACTGTCAAACCTAATAAGTTAAGACAACTCAAACTGTTTGAGGAAATCAATTGCTACAAACCATGAGTTAAAAAAACTCATCTATATGAGTTCTGTGAACTTACTCCATTTAAGTTGAATGAGGTATTTAATGAACTCATTACCTTCAATACTGAGTTCAAAACTCTTCAAATGAGTAGAATTGACCTTCTGTCAATTTTGAGTTAGCTACACTCATTTTTATTTGATAAAGTTGACTGTTGGGTTTTACAACTCCCTGGTTCCTTTCAGTGGCTCTCAGATCGAAATCTTTCAATCTTTTAAATCCATGAAATCTTAAAATGTGTTTATTCAAATGAAAAATATGCTTCTCACATCAAAAATGCAACATGGCTTTATTACAGAATGGTTTTGGGACTAAAACTTTATTACAACAGTTCATGATGAACGATATCGAGATCAAATATGTGACTCTTCATAGTAAAATATTCGGCAAATAATGTCTATTAATAAGCATTTATGCTCATTGTCATTTGCATACTGTACAGGAGGATCCAATAATATGAAAAAGAAAATGTTTTGACACAAAATCAAATGTAAAGCAACTTTAAAAAATGAAACTCTAAATCATTTCAATTTAAAATATGCTTTTATTTTCAAATGATTAAAAAAAACGCCCATTGTATGTGATATCCCATGAAATAATTGACCCAGTTCTAAAACAGCTCCATAACTATGACACTTGGATTGTGTCGTGCATGCATATGATGAACATGTTTGTGGTTCCTCAGTGAAATATTAATTTAAAAAAAACAATATTCCTCCCAAAAGAAAATCAAGTTGCATTCAAAACAAATCCTAGCATAAATGCTCATCAATACACAAGCCATTGCAAGAATAGAAAATAAACAGTCATGTGTAGTGTTCAAATTGTCTTGTATATGCTATTTACAGTACATCAGAGAAAAATAAATTCATAGATATTTAAAAATAGACTTTTTTTTTCTTCAGCCTACAAAAGGGCATAAGATTTTGTGCCTTAAAGCATCCCTTCGTTCAGATAAATCAAGATTGCGATGTGCAAAACAACCTCTTGGTCTCCACAAATTTATACAGCGCGTTTATTCAAGAGACAGATGCAGAAATACAAAGTAAACAGTCCGTGTGTGTGTTTAAAACCTGATTTGAGATCCTTTATTTGGCTTGCGTGATGTTTCTCTTAGTTTATTGTTATGATTGATTTTGATTGATTTTTGATTGAGCTATTTTGCAAAGCTCTTTTCTGGAAAGCGGTTCAGAACTGAAAAATAGCTCAAGGTAGCCCCTTAGTGGTCATAAGTATGAACTACAACTAAATTTGTCGAAATAGGTCGCCTTCCGTTTGTTTAAAACCTGTTTAACTTTCTTTCTTCTGAAATTTAGAACGGAAATAAAATCTCAAATTCTGTCTTTTTCCTTACAATTGTGAATCTGTAAGTTGCAATTTCAAGTTCACATCTTGCAAATTCAGACTTTTTCCTCAGAAATGTGATTTATTTTTATATCTCAAGATTCTGACTTTTTCCTCTCATACAACTAATTATATATATATTATAGTTTGTAACTTTGAGATCTGAATTTACAATTCTAAGAAAAAGTTCATATTTTAAGACGTAAACTTGGAATTGCGAGATTTAAAAAAACAACAACAACTATCTGTACCCCATGCCAGAAACACGCTAGAGCTTGATCGAAGCATCACTATAGAAAAAAAGATTCAGAAATTCAGCTTTTTGGTTCCACTGGGGTTAGCCTGTCTCATTTTTAAATGATATCTTACAGTTTACATCTCACAATTGTGACTTTTCCACTAATTGACAAAAAAGTCAAATTTCTAAAATTTAGTTCAAAGAAAATTTAGAACTGAAATAGAATCTCAAAATTCTTTTTCCTTCAATTTTCAGTTTACATCTTGCAAATTCAGACTTTTTCTTCAGAATTGAAATATATATCTCTTAACGAGTTTATATCTATTCTGACTTTATCCCTCATATAACTGATATAAACGATTATATCTTGCAACTTTGAGATCTAAATTTGAAATTCAAAGAAAAGTTCTTATTTTGAGATGTAAACTTGCAATTGTGAGATTTAAAAATGTGCCAGAAACAGGCCTCAACGCATTAGAATTTTTTTGGAGATTGACAGAAGCATCACTATAGAAAAAGTGCAGTGTGAAGGTTCAAAAATTCAGTTTTTGGTTACACTGAAGAAGAAAAACGAACAAAATCCAGCTTTTGAGATTGCACTGTTTTAGGAAAGTACAATGTCAGACACGTGTAGTCTCCTGAGAAAGATGGAGGAAATGTATTTGCATCCGGCTATAGCCTGTCCTCTGTAGTCTCTATAGCAGGAATCAACATTATGAGAATATCTGCATCCAGCGCAGCTCACAAAACCTTCATCTGGAGAGCTTTCTTCATGATAGTTCCAAACATTGCATATATACCTCTCAAACATTTGGAGGTTTTTTTATTTATCAAGGCTGCATTTATTTGACTAATAGAGTCAAATCTCTAAAATGTTGACTTAAATGGATGGTTTTCTTATTAAATGAGGTTGAAATAAAACTCTTTTCCCTGTGACTCAAAGCAAAATATTCAACATTACTTCAGTTTTGTGTTACATCAGTATATAAAAAAAGCTAACTTGCTGATCTGTCATGATAACTTATTACTGGTAATCGATCATTTTTATGATATTATATTCATTGGGATTCTTTGCAGCTAGCTCTCTGCAATTCTCACGTGGTTGCCCACTGAGGCTAATGCCGAGTTCAAACTGCATATTTTTAGCCCCGATTTTGACTCGCCAACAGGTTTTGAGAAATTGCAGACAAATGCCTGAAATTACACGCAAATCAGTGCTCATTCACGTGAATGACAATCACACAGTGTGAACTGTCAAAGACACGATCTGAGAGAATCGCATTTGAGTCGCAGACGCCCGTGAGATATTTAGCATGCTAAATATGTGGAGCTGTCAAATATATATAATAATAAAAATTCAAATCATGCTGTGTGAAATGTGTTCTGATAGAAAATAACATCAGCGATCATCTACAGCCAATGAGAGAGCAGCATCTACTAGTGTGGGTACCTGCGAGCCAGCTGGAGGTTGGGGGAGAAGTTAAAAACGCTCATTTTCAGTCTATTTGGAGCCAAGAAATGGAGGAAAAACTAGAGCTTGACGTATCATCTGAGCAATATCACAACTGGGTTGAAACAAAAAAAGTTAAGAAATTGCTAATTTCCTTTAAAGACTTCCTAAAGGCTTTCCTTCCTAAAGGCTTCTTTCTCATTATGCAGTTAATAACACAAGATAAACTACATGACCTCACATTGTTTCCATGTCACTTCTCGCGTGTGTTGGGTTGTGAGACGTAGTTGGGACAAATATGTTAGCGATTCTTATTATTTTTAAGTCATGCGGTGTGAAACCCCCTGTCGCTGATCCATCTTGCAGTGTAAACAAAGCAGCGATGAAACCCCACCCCAAATAGTCATGCAGTCAGAAATCGGCATAAGCAGGGTTGCGTCTGGTCAGTACCTGGAGACCACATGGGAAAGCTAGGTTGCTGCTGGAAGTAGTGTTAGTGAGGCCAACAGAGGGCGCTCAACCTGTGGTCTGTGTGGGACCCCAGTATATTGATGGGGACTCTATATTGCTGAGTGAGCACCGTCTTTCAGATGAGACGTTAAACCGAGGTCCTGGCTCTCTGTGGTCCTTAAAAATCCCAGGATATGCTTTGAAAATGAGTATGAGTTTACCCTGGCATCCTGGCCAAATTTGCCCACTGGCCTCCGTCCATCATGGCCTCCAAAGCATCCCCATATCATAATTCTATCATAATATCATCACTCTGTCTCCTCTCCACCAATCAGCTGGTGTAATATGACTGCCGGTGACAATATAACATACAGGTGGATGCTGCATACTGGTGGTGGATGAGGATTTTCCCCAAAAAATGTGTAAAGCGCATTGAGTGTCCAGAAAAGTGCTATATATATATATGTAAGGAATTATTATTATTATAAGAAAATTCAATATAATAGCTTTAATGAATGTTTTTCTACATTATAAATGTATCATTTATTTTCACATTTGAGTGTCCTTGATTAATAACAATAAAAGTTTGTTTAAATAAGTTTACTGTATTTACTGTTCTGTATCCCAGTTTATACAAAATAATGAGGTAGGCCAACAGTTTCCCACACTGATAATGAATGTATCCTGAGCAGCAGATCAGTATATTTCTGAAGGACACTGAAGACTAGTAACGACACTGAAAAAGCAACAGAAGAATAAATGACATTTTAAGCCATTCAATCATTTTTTTAAACTGTAATAATTTGACACCATAGTACAGTTAGTACTGTATTTTCGATCAAGTAAATGCAGCCCCGGTGAGCAAAAATGCTCTTTTGATTTTTTTTTTGTATCAGATCCCTAATCTTGTACCAGACGTGCAATTTATATACGTTTTACCACGTAAATCCTCACGATTGTAAAGCATGGTCTTCATTAACATCCTTAATGAAGGTGTGTGTCTTGGTCCAGTCGTGTCATTGATGCAGATCCTGAGGCAGGATTGAAATCGTAAGATATAATTCCAAAATCTTTTTTTTTCTTGCAATTCTGACTTGATTTGTCACTATTTTGATTTTCAAATGTTACATCTTGACTTTATTCCCCTCAGAATTGTGATTTGATTTCTTGTATCTCAGAATTGTTAGAATTTTTTTTAAGCTCATGACTTAACAGAAAACTCAGAATTGCAAGAAAAAGGTGAGATTTGTGATAGTGTTTGAGCGGTGTTTTACAGGTATGTGTCTTGCTCTGCGCTGCTGAGGCTCTGGTTTGAGGCCTGCAGGGGTCCGTGTTTCTGCAGTGGCTGTGTTTCGCTGGGCATTAGATGGTTGTCGCTGGGTAACGGGTATGGATTGAGGGGTGGCGAGGAACTCTGAGTGTCTTTTCTCGTCTCCGTTTTACTTTTCTTGGCTTTTTTGCCAGTCTCCGTCTGGCTCTCGGCGGGCTCCACAATGATGGTAGGGTTTTGTTTGAGGTCTTTTCGACTGGGAGGCTCGGCGGCCATGATGGCTTTGGCGCCATGCATTCTGGGTGGAGATTTACAGTGCAGCTCACCGTGAGTCTCTTTCCAGCGGCGCAGCTGAGAGAGATGCTCCTTCTCGATGTCTCGCTCAGACACCGGCAAATCTATCACCTGACGATTGCAGAGGAAAGATGAGTTTCTTTATGATTAATGACAACAATCGAATCAATCAATGATAGTTTATGATGAAGTTGCATTTGTTAACTACAGTAATTAAACATGTATAAATTAAAGGGCACCTATGATGAAAGTCAACTTTTGTAAGCTGTTTGGACAGAACTGTGTGCATGTATAGTACGCTCACAGTCATATTTGAGTGATATAAACCCAACAAGTCTCTTTTCCTGACATTAAAATAGGACCCAAATCCTAGTGATTTTGAGGCCCACCGCAACGTGATGTAGAACTGCGGTTTTCCCCGCCCACCGAATTGACTGACAGGCGCCATATTTCATGTATACACATGTCCAAAGAAATTTTTTTGCAAATAAACTGGGATTCAAATATCTGTTCCAACTGTCAGTGATTTTTTAAGTTTTATAAGTTTAAAACATACTTTAAAAAAAAGAGCATGTTCGTAATAAAGATAATAAAATCACTATGTAATTCTTAATCACTATAATCATCACTGCCGCATTGTGTCAGTAAACACGTGTGTATATATGTGTGTGTACTGCAAAGGGCATTTGTGTGAGACTCATCATTTCAGAAAGGCTTGAATAAACTTCACCACAAATACATGAAATGAACTTACTTGGTATTTTTGACTAATGAGCTGTTTATCTGACGCACGTGGGAATGGTGGGCGGGGAGAAGCAGCTCATTTGCATTTTAAAGCCACAGGCTACAAAAACAGCTACACTGAACTCAAGAGAGCAAAAGTGTCAGATTCTGGAGGCTATAATAAATGATCTGATGGGTATTTTGAACTGATACTTGACAGACACATTCTGGAGACACCAAAGGCTCATCTTACATCTTGTAAAAATTGTAAAATAGGTATCCTTTAAGAATTTACATTTACACACCGGTCCTATGAATTTTATTTTTCAGAATTTCTATTTAATTTCTTCAACTTCTGGTAATCATTTAGGATGGTTTAACTGGTTTAATACAATATTAATAATCAAAAAGCACATTCAATATCTGGAATTAATAAAATTTTAGAGCAAAACAAAACATAAAAAGTTTTATTTTTCCTAAAATTTTATTTTGGGTAATCTGAGCTATCGATAATTTTTTCTGGATTGATTATTTAAAGAAAATGTATTAGTAAAAACAGTGGTACTTGCATGAAGGCGCAAAATGTAACATTTATAATTTAATTTTTATAAAAATTATTTAAAGAGATATTGAAAGAGAAACTGCAAATTTGGTGAACACAAAAGTAGATATTTTGAAAAAGGCTGAAAACCTGTAACCATTGACTTCCATAGTATTTGTTTTTGGAAGCTAATGGAAGCTAATGGTTACGAGTTTTAACATTTTTTAAAATATATTCTTTGTGTGAAAAAAAGAAACTCATAAAGGTTTGAAACCACTTGATAGTTTAGTGAGAATTTTTTTTTTTGAGGTAACTATCCCTTTAAGCACATTCTAATTAATCTGAAGTTTGTAGTGAAATTCTGAGTTTATTTCATCTATGATATGATTCAAAGAGCAGCTCTGGAAACAGTAAAACTAAAAATGCCACTAGCTCGCTACATATAATAAATAAAACCCCAGCATACATCCACACAGAACATGGAATCTTCACATTTAAAAATATTCACAATATTCATTGACATTAAAGAGTATATTAACATTTTCACTGGAGAGTTTAAACCAGCAGGGGGCGACACGCTACTGCAGTCTACATACTGCACAGCATATCATGATTAATTAATACTAAGTTTATAAAATGCAGGCACTAGCCAGCTGTTGCATTGTTATTATACTACACTTATTCAGCCAATGTCGTCCATCAGGAAATAATGTTGTCATTTTAATCTCTATGTGTGCTTTACCTCTTGAACTAGAAATGCCTCCTGCATGTATCGTGGCTCAATAGATCGGAGGAGCTCCATGGTCTCATACTGGCCCTGACAGGCCTTCAGTTTCTCTGGAGATCCCAGCATGCACTTCAAAAGCACCAAACCCACACGGAAGATGATCTTTACTCCTGCATCACACACAAACATGTCCATTAAACTATGTAAAAGTATATGTGCAAGAAATACTTGCACTTGTATTTATATCAGTGTAGGGCAGACTCATACTATAAAGCTCGATATTTTTAACATTTCAAGAGCCTCTAGAAAGTCTCTCAACAGCTAACAAACAAAATAATAACATTAACTTAAAAAATGATAAACTTGTGTACTTGTTTTCTAGGGATTTGATTTGATAACATTTTTAATTGACTCAAAATAAAACTATATTATTTGCCTTTCAATATACATTTTATTACACAAATCTTATTTTGTTTGTTTCATATGTGTGTTTGTGTGTGCAAATGGACAAAAATTAACACTATTAACAGTGCTGAATAGTAATTTAAGTGTATATATACACATTAACGTTATTACAAAGAAAATAAACAAAAACAAAAAATTTAAACAGAAATGCAAAAGAAAAACAACAGATCAAAAAAAACTAACAACAAAACAAGAAATTAGAAAACAAAATAAAAACAAAACCAAAAAAGGAGCCCATCAAACAAAATATAAATGTCACAGCAAAAACAAAAATGAAGAAAACTGAGAAAATAACCAACATAAATAAAAACCCAAAACACAATGAAATACTACAAAAACACAGCAAACAATAAAAAAAACAAAAAAGCAACAATGGAACAAAACAAAAATAACAATCAAAACAAAAACCAAAGCAAAATTAGGCAGAACAAAAGCAAACAACCAAAAATGAAAGCAAAAACAGGCAGAACAAAACCAAACAAACAATAAAAGCAAAAACAGGCAGAACAAAAGCAAACAAACAAAAATCAAAGCAAAAATCAGGCAGAACAAAAGCAAACAAACAAAAATCAAAGCAAAAACAGGCAGAACAAAAGCAAACAAACAAAAAAATCAAAAATCAGGCAGAACAAATGCAAACAAACATAAATCAAAGCAAAGACAGGCAAAACAAAAGCAAACAAGCAAAAAAAATCAAAAATCAGGCAGAACAAATGCAAACAAACAAAACTAGGCAAAACAAAAGCAAACAAACAAAAATAAACAGAACAAAAGCAAACAAACAAAAATCAAAGCAAAAACAGGCAAAACAAAAGCAAACAAACAAAAAAATCAAAAACCAGGCAGAACAAATGCAAACAAACAAAACTAGGCAAAACAAAAGAAAACAAACAAAAATCAAAGCAAAAATCAGGCAGAACAAATGCAAACAAACAAAAATCAAAGCAAAAACAGGCAGAACAAAAGCAAACAAACAAAAAAAATCAAAAATCAGGCAGAACAAAAGCAAACAAACAAAAAAAAATCTAAAATCAGGCAGAACAAAAGCAAACAAACAAAAATGAAAGCAAAAATAGGCAGAACAAAACCAAACAAACAATAATGAAAGCAAAAACAGGCAGAACAAAACCAAACAAACAATAAAAGCAAAAACAGGCAGAACAAAAGCAAACAAACAAAAATCAAAGCAAAAATCAGGCAGAACAAAAGCAAACAAACAAAAATCAAAGCAAAAACAGGCAGAACAAAAGCAAACAAACAAAAAAAATCAAAAATCAGGCAGAACAAATGCAAACAAACAAAAATCGAAGCAAAAACAGGCAAAACAAAAGCAAACAAGCAAAAAAATCAAAAATCAGGCAGAACAAATGCAAACAAACAAAACTAGGCAAAACAAAAGCAAACAAACAAAAATAAACATAACAAAAGCAAACAAACAAAAATCAAAGCAAAAACAGGCAGAACAAAAGCAAACAAAACAAAAAATTTTAAAATCAGGCAGAACAAATGCAAACAAACAAAAATCAAAGCAAAAACAAAAGCAAACAAACAAAAAAAATCAAAAATCAGGCAGAACAAATGCAAACAAACAAAAAATCAAAAATCAGGCAGAACAAAAGCAAACAAACAAAAAAAAAATCAAAAATCAGGCAGAACAAAAGCAAACAAACAAAAAATCAAAAATCAGGCAGAACAAAAGCAAACAAACAAAAATAAGCAAAACAAAAGCAAACAAACAAAAAAAATCAAAAATCAGGCAGAACAAAAGCAAACAAACAAAAATGAAAGCAAAAATAGGCAGAACAAAACCAAACAAACAATAATGAAAGCAAAAACAGGCAGAACAAAACCAAACAAACAATAAAAGCAAAAACAGGCAGAACAAAAGCAAACAAACAAAAATCAAAGCAAAAATCAGGCAGAACAAAAGCAAACAAACAAAAAAATCAAAAATCAGGCAGAACAAATGCAAACAAACAAAAAAATCTAAGCAAAAACAGGCAAAACAAAAGCAAACAAGCAAAAAAAATCAAAAATCAGGCAGAACAAATGCAAACAAACAAAACTAGGCAAAACAAAAGCAAACAAACAAAAATAAACAGAACAAAAGCAAACAAACAAAAATCAAAGCAAAAACAGGCAGAACAAAAGCAAACAAGCAAAAAAAATCAAAAATCAGGCAGAACAAATGCAAACAAACAAAACTAGGCAAAACAAAAGCAAACAAACAAAAATAAACAGAACAAAAGCAAACAAACAAAAATCAAAGCAAAAACAGGCAAAACAAAAGCAAACAAACAAAAAAATCAAAAACCAGGCAGAACAAATGCAAACAAACAAAACTAGGCAAAACAAAAGAAAACAAACAAAAATAAACAGAACAAAAGCAAACAAACAAAAATCAAAGCAAAAATCAGGCAGAACAAATGCAAACAAACAAAAATCAAAGCAAAAACAGGCAGAACAAAAGCAAACAAACAAAAAAATCAAAAATCAGGCAGAACAAAAGCAAACAAACAAAAAAAAATCTAAAATCAGGCAGAACAAAAGCAAACAAACAAAAATAGGCAAAACAAAAGCAAACAAACAAAAATCAAAGCAAAAACAGGCAGAACAAAAGCAAACAAACAAAAAAATCAAAAATCAGGCAGAACAAAAGCAAACAAACAAAAATGAAAGCAAAAATAGGCAGAACAAAACCAAACAAACAATAATGAAAGCAAAAACAGGCAGAACAAAACCAAACAAACAATAAAAGCAAAAACAGGCAGAACAAAAGCAAACAAACAAAAATCAAAGCAAAAATCAGGCAGAACAAAAGCAAACAAACAAAAATCAAAGCAAAAACAGGCAGAACAAAAGCAAACAAACAAAAAAAAATCAAAAATCAGGCAGAACAAATGCAAACAAACAAAAATCGAAGCAAAAACAGGCAAAACAAAAGCAAACAAGCAAAAAAATCAAAAATCAGGCAGAACAAATGCAAACAAACAAAACTAGGCAAAACAAAAGCAAACAAACAAAAATAAACATAACAAAAGCAAACAAACAAAAATCAAAGCAAAAACAGGCAGAACAAAAGCAAACAAACAAAAAATTTTTAAATCAGGCAGAACAAATGCAAACAAACAAAAATCAAAGCAAAAACAAAAGCAAACAAACAAAAAAAATCAAAAATCAGGCAGAACAAATGCAAACAAACAAAAAATCAAAAATCAGGCAGAACAAAAGCAAACAAACAAAAAAAATCAAAAATCAGGCAGAACAAAAGCAAACAAACAAAAAATCAAAAATCAGGCAGAACAAAAGCAAACAAACAAAAATAAGCAAAACAAAAGCAAACAAACAAAAATCAAAGCAAAAACAGGCAGAACAAAAGCAAACAAACAAAAAAATCAAAAATCAGGCAGAACAAAAGCAAACAAACAAAAATGAAAGCAAAAATAGGCAGAACAAAACCAAACAAACAATAATGAAAGCAAAAACAGGCAGAACAAAACCAAACAAACAATAAAAGCAAAAACAGGCAGAACAAAAGCAAACAAACAAAAATCAAAGCAAAAACAGGCAGAACAAAAGCAAACAAACAAAAAAAATCAAAAATCAGGCAGAACAAAAGCAAACAAACAAAAAAAATCAAAAATCAGGCAGAACAAATGCAAACAAACAAAAAAATCAAAGCAAAAACAGGCAAAACAAAAGCAAACAAGCAAAAAAATCAAAAATCAGGCAGAACAAATGCAAACAAACAAAACTAGGCAAAACAAAAGCAAACAAACAAAAATAAACAGAACAAAAGCAAACAAACAAAAATCAAAGCAAAAACAGGCAGAACAAAAGCAAACAAACAAAAAAAATTAAAATCAGGCAGAACAAATGCAAACAAACAAAAATCAAAGCAAAAACAGACAAAACAAAAGCAAACAAACAAAAAAATCAAAAACCAGGCAGAACAAATGCAAACAAACAAAACTAGGCAAAACAAAAGAAAACAAACAAAAATAAACAGAACAAAAGCAAACAAACAAAAATCAAAGCAAAAATCAGGCAGAACAAATGCAAACAAACAAAAATCAAAGCAAAAACAGGCAGAACAAAAGCAAACAAACAAAAAAAATCAAAAATCAGGCAGAACAAAAGCAAACAAACAAAAAAAATCAAAAATCAGGCAGAACAAAAGCAAACAAACAAAAAAATCAAAAATCAGGCAGAACAAAAGCAAACAAACAAAAATAGGCAAAACAAAAGCAAACAAACAAAAATCAAAGCAAAAACAGGCAGAACAAAAGCAAACAAACAAAAAAATCAAAAATGAGGCAGAACAAAAGCAAACAAACAAAAAAATCAAAAATCAGGCAGAACAAAAGCAAACAAACAAAAAAAAAATCAAAAATCAGGCAGAACAAAAGCAAACAAACAAAAATAGGCAAAACAAAAGCAAACAAACAAAAAACAAAGCAAAAACAGGCAGAACAAAAGCAAACAAACAAAAATCAAAGCAAAAATGAAGTAAAATAAGAAAAAAAAACTGAAACAAAACCCCCACATCAAGTAGGACATCTTGATAACACACATAATTTGGCATCAATCTGCACCATGAAAGTAAATGTCACAAGAACCAAATCCAGTAAACTGTTTTTCTCCCTGTGGTGGGCGACATATCAGTGGACAATGTACACATGATATTTACGAGGCCTTCAGTAGCATCTCACCCTCACAGAAGAACATGTCCCACACGCGCAAGACAGAGGCCCAGGGCAGTGTTCTGGAGAAGGCGCACATGAACCACTCCGTCATGTACAGGATCGGGTCAATCTTGTATTTCTTCAGATGCCGATGGGCCACAGGAGACACGCGTTTCAGCAGAGCAAACAGGATCTCACCGTCCAACTGAATGGCCTCCTGTACAGAGGAAGACACATGTGGATCTATTTTACTATAAGGCTTGTTGAAATTATTTGATCCAACAGGGGTTTTTCACATCCATTATTGTTGCAATTCCTTTGGAAGGCTCAAAGTGATATGCGAAAATGCACAGAAATTGCTTTAACTTACAAATTCATGTTGGGTTTGAAGGATGTTTGGTGCATTTTGATGGAAACCCTTAGTTCATGCAGATTTGAAGCATCAGTATTGGTCATTCACCAGCATGTTCTTGTTGAATTTTATTTAGCTATTTTTTTTAGCTATTTTGGCTATGGTGTTTTAAAGGTTGATTTATACTTCTGCGTCAAGCGCACGCTCCAGCGCAGCCTTCGTGTGGTCGCATTGCCCTCGTTGTGGCCATCATCGACACTGACACACACCTCTCAAAAAATGTAAATACACAGTGCAACGTCGCTCTGTGATTGGATGGCTTGGTAGCGCTGATGAGTGTGGACTGGACCGAGAGCCGTGCAAACCTGTTGGAACGAGTGGTTAATAAGAGTGGAGTCCTGTGAAGGAGCTCCAGGTGTAAAGATTTGTTTTGAGTTTACCTTATGATTAAAGTTGTGGCACGTCCGCCGGTTCCTGCCTCAAAATGAACGAGTTTGAGCTACTTGTACATTAGGGTAGCATTTAGAAAGAACAAAGCTGCCAGCTGGCGTTTTGGATGTGTTAATGCAAAACAACACAAAGAGTGTACAAAAGTATAAATGCACGACAACAGGCAAGGCATGCACCGTGGGTCACGCCGATCACTCGACGCAGAAGTATAAACCAGGCTGGCAGTGTATGTTCCTCAGTGTCGAGTTTCTTTTTTCTGAACGCTACCTTATTGTAGAAGTAGCTCAAACTCGCTCATTTTGAGGCGGGAACTGGCGGATGTGCAACAATTTTAATCATAAGGGAAACACAAAACAATACTTTCCACCTTGAGCTCCTTCACTAGACTCCACACTTGTAAACACTCGCTCCAACGTGTTCGCACGGCTCTTGTCCTGCCAACACTCATCAGCGCTACCAAGCAGACCAATCACAGGCCGCTGCTGTGACGTGTAGTTACATTTTTTTGAGAGGAGTGTGTCAGCATCGGCTATGCGTCCACAGAACTCAGATAAGCTCGGAAGACAAAGCTTGAAAGAATAAATTAAGCGGTTGTTTGCAGCGACAGGCTTCAGTTAAATATCTCATTACTTCAACTTAAATGGAGTAAGTTTACAGCACTCATATAGATTCGTTTTTTTTTTTACTCAAATGGTTTGTAGCAATCGGTTTCCTCAAACAGTTTGAGTTAGCTTAACTTATTGAGTTTTACAGTACTCAGTTGGTTTGAGTTCTCTTCAGTTATTGGGTTTTACTGTGCACAAATTTTTTCATTTACTCAAATAGATTAAGTCCACAGTACTTTTTAGGATTAGGATTTAGTTTTGAACTTAAATGGTTTGTTGCAGTTGGTTTTCTCAAATGGTTTGAATTATCTTAACTTTTTGGGTTTTACAGTGTATAGAAAGGTACAAATTACAGAATAACAACCACATCATGCGTCATTATTACACAGCTGTCTGGAATACTTAATTCTGATTGGTCAGTCACAACATTCCCATGTTTATTATTCCAAGATAACCACCGCTGAAACGAATAACACAGGCTAATCTGGGTACTTTGAATAATCTTGATTGTCATAAAGAGATGGACAGACGGATGGATGGATAGATAGATATTCACATCCACATGCTTGTCTGTCACTCCACTGTTTTTAACTGTTTGGTGCCATCATGTGACTGAACAATATTTAGGTTAGTGTATTTTCCATACCGCCATTGTTGTTTCTATTAGCTTTGCATTTAATTACTGAATTGACAAACTATTACGACTCGGAACGATGTTTTCTTTAGTTTTCTTAATTTTATGTTTAATTTTAATGTTTAGTGGCAAGTAGTCATGTAATTAGCTGGACAATGCTTATCGGGTTGCTGATCCACCTGTCGGGCTTTGTTCTTCAATAAAAACGCCTGGATGTACTTTATCCCTTACATAGGAGACAAGTAAAAAAACACTTCCAAGTTTATTTTATTATTTTTTTTAGGGGTTTTCACCTTTTTTATTGACAGGACAGTGGAGATTGACAGACAGGAAAGTCTGGGGAGCAGAGATAAGGGATAAAGGATCGGCAAAGGACCTCGAGCCGGGAATCAAACTCAGGTCGCCGCAAGCACCTGGGTGCTATGTGTTGACACACTAACCACTAGGCTATTGGCTCCAACACCACTTCCAATTTTAGATTAAAAACGTTAAATTTGATTTTCACTTCCACATATGAGAAATGTTTCTGTAATTTAAAATTTTCACAATTATTTTTTTTTTTAAGTACACAAAAAACCCACTACAAAGTCCCCCAAAATTATTTCTTACAAAAATAATCATTTCTAAATTGTGACAGCCCTTTTCCTGTTAACTACTCTTTAGTAGTTACAGTTTTTCTATAAGTTTTTTTTGTGTGCTTTATAAACATGGAAGTAATAAATATATATATATATATATATATATATATATATATATATATATATATATATATACACACACACATATATATATATATATATACACACATATATATATATATATATATATATATACACACACATATATACATATATATATATATACATATATATATATATATATATATATATATATATATATATATATATATATATATATATATATATATACACACACACACACACACACACACACACACACACACATATACAGCACATGTACATTTACATATGTGCTACATGTTAAAGAAAGTAAGAAAATAATTTCTTATAAAAATAATTGTACAATAGTCTAAATCGTGACAGCCCTTTTCCTGATAACTACTCTTCAACTTAAAAAGATCCCCAGCGTGTACATTATCTGTGCTAAATGAAGTATTTGGCTGATAAGTTCCAGCAATCTGATACTCCTGTGAATGCTAGGTATTTACATGGATGTGTTAAACAAATTATGTGATGCAAAGATTGACCAGCTTAAAACGGAAATGGTACAAGGAAACACTTCTGGAAACAAAGAGAAAGAGCAATGGAGAGAAAGCATGATACCGTGTTTAGTTTAATTTAATTCAGTCTTTATCTAATGCTCACAGCCCTGTCACCCACTCAGGAGCATTTATCTGTCAGCTTCTGAAGATCTGATACAAAAGAACTCACATAATGCTGGATTGAAAAAAAAAAACTTTATGCAAAATACTCTATATTTGTTCTTTAAAGTGACTTTAGATATTAGCTTTCATGCAGTGTAATGTGGCTGTCTGTAAACATAAAAGGTTTGAGAGTGTAAAGAGCAGGATACATGCAGTCTCTCTCTCTTAAAGGGGACCTATTATGTAAAAATCACTTTTATAAGGGATTTATACAGTTGTTTATACACAGTTGTCTGTGAATTAAACCAGCTTCTATGGGTATTTTTGTAAATCACACTTGATAAAAACAGTCTGCAGAAATACTTTTAAATTCTCCCTTTATACGTGTCATCACAGGGGAAAAGCCCCGCCCATTAGTGATGATCTCTCACTCATTAGATAGACAGTCTTGTTTCTAAATCTGCCACTATACTGACACATGAGGGTTTGATGCTCCGCCCTCTTTTGAAAAGAGCAAAGTCTTATTTAAATTTAAAGTGACAGCCACCAAAATGGCACAATTAGGATCAAAGCCTACAAGAGGCAGTTTCAAAAAGTTAACACATTATTTGTTTGGTATTTTGAGCAGAAGCTTCACATACACTCTTATTTTACATCTTGTAAAAAGGGTCATAATAAATCCCCTTTAAAGGAAAGAATGATTCTGAACTGTAATTCTGTCATCCTGTTTGTTACATATTAGTATAACGAATTATACTTTGATCCTCAAACACTGTAGCTGTATCTGAGGTCTGGAAGAGTTTGGTTTGTGTTGTCGATATGTGGAGAAGATGCTGTTTTTGTGTTGCAAAAGCAAGTCAACTTTGCATGTACTTCCAAAAGACAAAGACTTGAACTGATACAGTAAAACTGTCGCCATTTTTCCTATCACTGTCTTTACAAGTGCTGAGGAAGAGCTGAAATGTAGATATGATACTGGAAGTTTGGTTTCTGATGCATACTGTAAGCAGTAGACTGATTGCAAAAGACCGGATTAAGGATATTTTGTTGTGCTGGACAATATACTGTGCTTTACAATGGAAAGCAGAGCAAGTCACGGCTCTCAAAAATTCTAATTCCTGTTAGCCCTTGGGCAGGCACTCTTTAGTTTTTAGTAGCCTGAATATAAATTAATCAATGTACTCGTCAGGTTTTGGTAGCTCGAATACAAATTTAGGTAGCTCAACTAGAAAATACATTACTTATTGTTGGCATGTGTCATATATTAACAATAATAGCATTTGTTATAGGCTATATAGTCATTTTTAAATAACCAAAGTTGTATTTAACTTTTTATTTATTTAAGTTTTTATTTAATAATTTTTGTCAAAAAATTTTTAATAACCAAAAAAAAAAAGATGTTCAGTGACCTTTGTTTCAGGTTAATTTTTGCAGCTATAAAGACATTCCAATATGTTACAGAGTATATAGATTACTTATATAATAGTATATATATAACTTACTGCTAGCTGTAAAATCTGAATGATTTTAGCTGGGAGGTAGAGAAGACACAAATACATATTTCACCCAAACTGTAAAATCGTGTCATTATTTTCTCACCCTTCACTCATTTAAGACCTGTTTGTGTTTCTTTCTCTTTTAAACATGAACTGTTTTCTCCAAAAAGTCTTTATCTGTGATTAACAGAAAGAATAAAAACTCAAACTGGTTTGAAACAAGCAAATGAAGTAAATAGTGGGTGCAGTTTTATTTTTGGGTAACTGCCCCTTTAACAATCCCATTAAGTGCAAGTCAAAAAATAAATAAATAAACATTTCCTTTTACAAGCCAATTGTTTACCAATCCTGTTGAATAACCACAAAAAGTAGACAGATGACATTAACTTATCCTTATTAACTAATAATGTGTATTCTATGTTTCTTAAGCACATGCGTCTGTTCTGCACGCGCTCCAGCAAGGTAGCTCGACTAAAAATAAAAAATTGCCCTGCGACATCGGGCTACTGGATTTTGTGAGCTCTGCAGCTGGTCATTCTACAGGCTTCCATATGCTTATTTTTCATTTCATAAAACATAAGATCAAGATTATAAAACTTATCAGAGGTGAAAAACATTACACAGCAAACTTTTGATATTAAATCAAGCAAAAACTAATCGCCATTAAAAAAAAAAAAAAAAAGTAAAGAAAGCGCCTAACAACGTTTACATTTGTGGGTGTTTTCATTTTTCCAATATCATGCAGCCTCAGTGTGACATCATACTGACACGTAGACCTACTAATAAAACCCTGTTTTCCACAAAACTGGACTTTTAAAATTAAATTTCTCATAACTGGCTTGAGCATCAAACTTTACGCTTCATGTCTCTCCTGACTCCTAAACTTACAATGGCATGACAACAGCTACAGTTAAGACTGTATTGTCTCAGATATTGTCGACTAGAATAAGATTTGCTTTGTTTTTAGAAAGTGTATTTTCAGAGCGGGTTGTGTACAGTAAATCCTGAAATGTATCTGTCATAACATAAGAGTGAAATTGCTATGGTGGTGTAAATTGAGCATTTCTGTTAAGAACGGCAGTCTGGTTAATCAGTTGTGCTGGGTTAGTCTGTGAAGTGAACGAGAGACGCAAACTTTGAACCCTGTTCTCGCAGAACAGCATCTCTATATCAGCACATTTCACCAGAGTGTTGCTGAATGCGAGTGCAAACACATCAGACGCCC
Organism: Danio aesculapii; assembly: GCF_903798145.1. Lineage (NCBI taxonomy): Eukaryota > Metazoa > Chordata > Actinopteri > Cypriniformes > Danionidae > Danio > Danio aesculapii. Next base: position 9,725,022 of record NC_079444.1, on the reverse strand, counting down.
CCCACAACAGCATGAAGCATCAGCACAATGTAAGCGATTGATCGAGTGCTTTATAAAGCTGACTGATTACTCTCTTGTGGATCTGAAGGCTGACATGCAGACAAGTGCTGAATGAATCAATGAGTCTGCAAAAAAACAGCATCATGGGGTAGTAAAATCTGGGATATTTGAGCCTGGATGACTATCTGAAAGCAAGTTGTTTCATTCAGTTAACACTGTTGTACTTTGAACCAATTCATAAGTTAGGAGGATTCATTCATGAATAGGATCTCAGTACTTACCAAGCCTGCGCTGTAGTAACCAGGCAGATACTTCTCACAAATCTGGACCAGACCCCAGAACGCATCCTGCCAGAGCATAAACATAGGAGAATAGGAAACTAGGACAGAGTATGAGTTTATGCAGGACCACTTAATCCTAAAGAGATATTATAGTAAAGTGATATTGGTGAAACTTCACTTGCAGCCTTTTATCAGGCTTGTTAAAAAGCAATCGTTTATATTTAATGACATTTAGATATAAAAATTCTGCAATTAAAGTTAAAAAAAAAATAGTAAAACAATTTGCATAACATCTGCATTTTTTCCCTTTTGTAATACTGATAATATACTGAGATCTTATGAAATGAAACATTGTTCCTGAGCTGTAAATGGACAGGAAATGTTCATGTTAATGTGAAGTGTCCCTTAAAAACACAGTAAAATATTACATTGATTATATTTAGTTTAGGTGAAATATTAATCATGAGGTACAGGATGACAAATAAATTATTATAATAGATATCCGAGATTAAACAAATAATTTGCATTCAAAACTGGTTGTTTTTAATTTTAAATTAAACTAAATAGGTTTTTTAGCTAATGTTTATTTTACATTTTTTTTTACTTTTAGTTTTAATTAACTATAAACCTCTGATTAACTGATAAGCCTCAATGTATTCGGTGTTTCCTCTAGGATTTTTTCAAGCTGTGGCGGCAGGCCTTTTACACAGATCTACCAACTACCTTTCAAAGACAAAAGTTGTGACAAAAGTTGTAATACAAGTATGCGAATCTCTTTGCTTTTCGTGCCAATTTCCTCTGTTTGTGCACGAAACGTCTTGCACACCCTCAAATATACGCTGTTAAACTGCAGATTTTCTTGTGCTCTCATATAAACGCTGCTAAAGTGTGATTTAGTGCATTTATGTAACAAGTATTTCACATTTATTAGATTTGCTAGGAATATTTTTGAATGTCTCCAATAGACCTACAGAGCGGCATTAATACGTCCTGAAGTAAAGTTAAACGGCTATATACTCCAGCAAGATAAAGTCATTGTATGCAGAGCCATAGACCTTTATCTATAAAGTATAATTATGGAAACTGTGCTCATCATAACTGAAAGCAACATCGTGTTTGCTAGCCTAACGCATTGCGCAATCCTATTAAAGTTACAGAAAAGTTTGCGCTGTTATAATTCACCTACCTTTTAATACATTTTGGTGCAATTCTGCTATTAAAAAAAAACACTGAAGGTTTTGAATGAGAAGCTGTAATGTAGCCGGGGCGGGATGAATTTTGGTGTGGCGCCATAGAAGAATGAATATAGCGGAAACCATGCATATTAATACCTTTATAATGCATTAATTATGTACAATTACAAAATGCATTATAAATGAAGCGTAAAGGCTTAAATGTTTTGTTGTAACATGCGAAACAGTATAATAGCTAAATGTGAAAATCGATCAATACTTTATGAGAGGTATCCACCTCTACAATGAATGATGAGAGAGGATGAGATTAATAAAGAGTGTCTTTACCTCAGCAGGCATGTGCATAAGCAATACTGCAGCTATAGGAGCCTGAGCCTGACAGTAGCCTTCCTCTGGCCTGTGCAGTGTGTATGCCTTCAACACCCGGAACAGATCCTGCTGCCTGCACACACACACTTACACATGAGTACAAAAACACAAAGAATGTACAAAAAAATATATATATATATATTTTTTTTTTTCAATAATAATTTTTTTTCTCTATTCTCTATTTTAAAAACAAAACAATGAATCTAGTTTTCTATGTTGTTTACTTCAGGGCCCTCACTCATTATCAGTGTGTAATAAGTGCATGAGAACAGTTTAAGATCTAAAGGTAGTATAATAATTATAATTAATTAATTAATTAATAATAATTCCTTACATTTATATAGTGCTTTACTAGACACTCAAAGCGCTTTACACAATGGGGGATCTCCTCATCCACCATCAGTGTGCAGCATTTACCTTGATGATGTGACGGCAGCCATATTGCACCAGGGCGCACAATACACACCGGCTGATTAGTGGAGAGGAGACAGAGTGATGAAGCCAATTATGATATGGGGATGGTTAGGAGTCCATGATGGACAGAGGCCAGTGGGCAAATTCTTTTTCGAAGGACATCCTGGGACTTTTAACGACCACAGAGAGTCAGGACCTCGGTTTAACGTCTCATTCGAAAGCCGGTGCTCACTGAGCAGTATAGAGTCCTCTTCACTATAATGGGGCATTAGGACCCCGACAGACCGCAGGTCGGGCACCCCTTGCTGGCCTCACTAACACCATTTCCGGCAGCAACCTAGCTTTCCCATGTGGTCGAGGTAAGCTAAGCCTGCTTAGCTTCAGTGGGCAACCATATGAGAGTTGCAGAGAGCTAGCTGCTGGTTTTGAATGGTGATACTACAAAAAGAAAGTGTTGTCCTATGTTTCCTTTGTCTTATAAATCTAAGTGGTTTCATAGTTTGCGTAAGTTTTGTCAATGTGTTGAAATGTTCATCTTGCTGAGGAGTGTTCATGTAAACAGTCAGTAAAATCTAAGCTACAGCAAAAAGGAATGCAGAGACATTATCCTTGTGCAATGTCTTAAAGAGACAGCAGATTACTAATACACCGTTTCTGCTGGTAACAATCAAAGAATAAAAAATGCACTGCTCCTGCCTCAGTCTGATTCATAGTTTTATTCTCTTTATAATCTATTTGTCTATATTTTATATTATGACTACTTAATTAGAAATGTCCATAATACTTTTATTAAATCAATATTTATATCAATACACACTAAATTAAAGGTTATTGCACACTAAATCTGAAATTTTCATTCGTAATTTTTGCATGTTAAAAAATAAATTCGACCTCACGTTGTGTGGATCGTATTGACACACTGCCTCTGAAACTTTCGTCCGTCATAAAAAATCTGGGGGCGATTTTTTTTTTTTTTCCCTGCTTTTTACATCTAAAAAAGTTCTTTGAGAGGCGTTTTAACAGTTCAGAGGCACCGTATAAGCGAAAAGCTAAATACAGAAGCCGCTATTGGAGCTACAGAAAACTTTATGACAAACACAGTGCATAACATAAAAACAGAATCTGGCGGACAGTTGAGAACCCTGGATTCAGGCACTGGTGCACCTCTGCCCTGCTGCTGTTTGATGGTGGTGTGTGTGTGTGTAAAGTATCATAAGCAATGTATCAAAATTCTGCTGATTTCCTAAAATAAACTTTGCATTTCGGGATAATCCAGTTCAGCTCATTGACAATGAGCTGAACTCTCCTTCCTCTCTATGCAGTATTGGATGAATACAACATGTACCCTATTCCTCTTTCTTTATCTTCTTTGCAGAAAAGAGAGGAACAGTATCACTGTTCGTATTGATTCCGAAATGTTTTGCGTTTCTTCATAATGGATTAATTAATACGCATCTGACTCCGTGTGCAAGGTTTGTATACATGACTAATTTTTTCGCATATGAATATTTCGGACTTCAGTGTGCAAAGACCTTAAGAATAAAAACAAATCAAAAGCTTATGAATCAGAATCTAAATAGGACATGTTTATCAATACTTAGATCAACAATCAGCGTTCTCAAACTCCAGACTCCCTGGAGAGATGTCGATAACTACCCACTTCCAGTTCAAATATTGAAAACATGTTTAAGGGAAATAAAGTGTATGTTTCCAACTTTCATAAATGCATATTAAACATGTAAATTATTCTAGTTTTTTTCGGCGAAATGAAACCAAAGGTGATGTGACGCTGTTGTCATGACAACATGGTGAGCCTTTAGATGGGTGAGGCTGTCAGTTGCCAAAAAAAGAAAAAATGATGGAGAAAATAAGAGTTTTCAAAGATGATGATTGGACACAGAGGTATGTGTTCTGTTTGCTCCAATGCAGAACATGTGATGAGATATTTGGAGTTTGAAAGAGTGGAAATAGGAGCGTCATGGTGGCGCAGTGGGTAGCACGATCGGCTCACAGCAAGAAGGTCGATAGTTCGAGCCTCAGCTGGGTCAGTTGGTATTTCTGTGTGGAGTGTGCATGTTCTCCCCATGTTCGTGTGGGTTTCCTCCGGGTGCTCCGGTTTACCCCACAAGTCCAAAGACATGCAGTATAGGTGAATTAGGTAATCTAAATTGTCTGTAGTGTGTGTGTTTGGATGATTCCCAGTGATGGGTTGAAGCTGGAAGGGCATCCGCTGCGTAAAACATATGCTGGATAAGTTGGTGGTTCATTTGGCTGTGGCGACCCCTGATTAATAAAGGGACTAAGCCGAAAAGAAAATGAATGAAGAGTGGAAATGTCAAAAGCCTAAACCTACCTCTTGTCAAAGTTTAATGTTATTAATGTATTTTTAAACGCAAAAGGGACTTTTATTTATTAGTTATTTCATTGTTGACTGATGTGCAGCAAGACCCAGGAGACCCCTGATAAAGCAGGGACTAAGCCAAAGGAAAGTGAGTGTGTGAATGATTTGTTATGCATGTAGCCATTTTTTTATTTTAAACCTTTGACACTGATGAAAATTCTGATTTGGATCTTTATATTGAGTCTTTGAGAAGCTCTGGTCTAAAGAGAGAGAGAAGCAGGTCAGTAGGATACTCACCCATGGCCTCCTCGAGCGACAAACATCTCGTGGAATGGAAACTGTCTGTGAAGGTCTTTCTCTATCACGTCCAGCCATTTAGGATCTCCAGGCTGACTGTCCAACTCCTGCCAAATAAAATAAAGACAGGGCTCATTTGTATAGCGCTCTATATAATACAGACCATTTAAGAGCAGCTTTGGTTGAATAAAACAAGACAATTACACAACAAAACTCATGTTAAGCTTGAAGGCAGTTCTACAGAAGATCAGCTTAATGTTGTTTCAGTTTGGTTCAACACTAGTTTACATGCTGCAAAGTTAAAATCAGTGTCAAATCTGATGGTATTACTGAATAATAATGCTTTAGCAAATAAAAAATTGGTTAAAGAAAGCACAAAAATACACAACACTCAAAATGGGTTAGTGTCAGTCTTTAGGTATACTGAAATGTTTTCTCAATACATTTGAATATTTCTCATGCTTTTTCCTCTATCTTGGACGGGCGTCTAGTGTACAGTGCATTGTGGGATTTCCATCTCTGCAAAGGATACAAAAGTGATGAACAGAACGTTCAAAAGAACAGCATTTACTTGAAATAGAAATGTATGTTTTGTTTTTAATGGTGTATACCAGGGTTATTATAGTAAATTGAAACTGTCAAATAAATGTTAACTGAATATATATTTATGTATAAACACACGATTATTAAAAAAGAACACAAAAATACAATTATTTTATTTGAACTAGTTTCTCATTTTAAATTTTGTCTAAATTAAAAACAAGATAAAATTAAATTAAATAATAATTATCACAACAATAATAAAAGCCATTCAGAAATTTGACACCCAAAATAATAAAACACATTACTAAAACTTTCAAATTAAAATCAAAACAGATAAAAATGTCAATTAAAACCAATACAAAATATTAACAAAACTACAGAAGTCACTGAATAATATTAAAACAACACTAGCCAATATGCATTACTGCCTGTGTAACATAAGACAGTGGTCCAAGTTGAGCGTGTACAAGCATATATAAAACCTCAGAGATGCCCTCACCTTAAATTTGCCTGGGTTCTGCTCTTTCTTCACTTTCCCTCCTGACAGATAAAGCCACGCACGGCCTCTGAGTGAAGGAGGGATGCCCTTCTGACAACGCAACTTCACCTTTGGAGAAACAAAGATATCGACTTTATGACCGTCAATGAACACCAACACGTGACTGGAATATTTACAGTCTATATTTATAGGCCTTGAACAGAATTACACGGCTGTGACATGACTAACACATTGTTTTGTCTGGAATGTTAATCATAGTCAATTTTGCACCATGGGAATCATAAATGACATGACATTGTTTATCTTGATTTATATCATTTTATTCACTCACTGGCCACTTTATTAGGTACACTTTACTAGTACCGGGTTGGACCCACTTTTGCCTTCAGAACTGCCTTAATCCTTCATGGCATAGACTCAACAAGGTACTAGAAATATTCCATAGATATTTTGGTCCATATTGCCATGATAGCATCTCGCAATTGCTGCAGATTTGTCGGCTGCACATCCATGATGCGAATCTCCTGTTCCACCACATCCCAAAGGTGCTCTATTGGATCGAGTTCTGGTGACTGTTGAGGCCATTTGAGTACAGTGAACTCGCTGTCACGTTCAGAAAACCAGTCTGAGATGATTCGCATTCAGTGTGGTCTTCTGCTGCTGTAGCCCATACGCCTCAAGGTTCGACATGTTGTGCATTCAAAGATGCTCTTCTGCATACCTCGGTTGTAACGAATGATTATTTGAGTTAGTGTTATCTTTCTCTCAGCTCAAACCAGTCTCCTCTGACCTCCTCTGGCATAAACAGGGCATTTGTGCCCACAGAACTGCCGCTCACTGGATATTTTTTCTTTTTTGGACCATTCTCTGTAAACTCTAGAGATGGTTGTGCGTGAAAATCCTAGTAGATCAGCAGTTTCTGAAACACACCAGCCTGTCTGGCTCTAACAACCATGTCACGATCAAAGTCACTTAAATCACCTTTCTTCCCCATTCTGATACTCAGTTTGAACTGCAGCAGATCATCTTGACTATGCCTAAATGCATTGAGTTGCTGCCATATGATTGGCTGATTAGACATTTGAGTTAACGAGCAGTTGGATAGGTGTACCTAATAAAGTGGCCGGTAAGTGTATATACATTTAAATAAGCATTTCACATTATTTTAAACTAACAATTCAAGTTGAAATTCTAATTAAACTATTTTTTAAAACTATAACAGTTAACGTTTTTAAATGCATAATAGTATCAACAGTGGACATTAATGACACAATGAGGAATTCTCTGGGTGGAAACTTCATATCGGCCTGGTCACATTATCTGATAATATTAAACAGGTTTTGCCTTTGGAAGAACACTGCGTCAGACGGCTAGTCAAATTCTTCAGATAACATCACGTGGATTTGATTGCTGTTGTTGAGTGTTTTATGGATGTTACACCATTCTGGGAATAATCGGAGCCATTCAAGAAGAAAAACTTGAGGTCAAACGCAGGGCTGTTTGCCAGAAACCAACCTTCTTGTGTTTTTTGGCCATCCACTTGTCCCAGTTGTTGAGCATATCCAGCCATTTAGATTCTCTCTGCCGGAGCACGTCTGGAGGAATATCATCACTGCTGTGAGCGAGAACAAAGAGAGACTAGATCACTCCTCTGATGTGATAAGCACCCCCACACATACAGATTGACACACAATCATGCATGTCAGCAAACATAGGGTTGGAAATCAAGAACCGGTTCTTGTTCAGAATAGACTACCGTATCATTCTGTTAATGGTACAATGGTGCATCTCTGACTGTGTTTTCTGCAGTCTTGTGCAGCAATATAATGCTTTTTGACTCATCCTAATCACACTACACTACTTCTGTTATTTCAATGCGTAACCAATGCTTAGATTTTGCCATTGCAGCTACAAGTCTATACATAAACTGCAATCGTATGCCCATCTGGGTTCACAAAGCAATTCAAGCTCGAGTCAGCACAGTGAGTACTACTGGCTGGTGCAGGAACAGCAACTACATGAAGCATTCATCACCCCACTACAGAAGACAAATCAAGTGTCCTCATCTGACTTCACTCCTATTGGTAATTGCTTGTGATTTTGCATCTTATTTGCATAAAGTAGAGCATTTCTGAACTTCTGTTTACATCTTGCATTGCTTGCCATGCATACATCCTGTCTCCAAAAGTCACTTTCTCTCTTGTTGCCGGATGTTGCCAGGGACCCGCATCTTGAAGATGTGATGTATTAGCTGGCTTGGCCATTAAATTTCAGTTCAGTTTGCACTAATCTTGCATTTTAGGCTACATAAAGCCAGCTCGACTTTAACCACTATAGTATTATAGAGCAGCTAGACTGAGCTACCTTCATGATGCCTTAAACACAATAAATTAGTGAAAACCAACATGCCCCAGCTCTCTATTGAATGAAAGGAATTGTGGCGCTTTGTCACTGCATGCCACTGGGGAATTAGGCTTCAAACAATTAAACGCTTATTCCTTCATTTACATGATCATCCCTACAGGTTTAGAAATTCAGCCCTATAAACTGACGAACACATCCACACAGATTTACAGACCTATACCCCTATGTTTACAAACCCATGTCTATATATCTAGACGCTTATTAGCTTATTAGCCCCTCCCAGCTTCAATGGCAAACCACGCTTTGAGAATACACTATGGTGTCATATTGGATTGGAACTACATCAGAGTACTGTAGGTGTTGACATTTGTTCACATTAAATTATTCTGAGGGAAATCCTAAACACAAGCTGGTGTCCACCGAAGAAAAAAAATAAATAAATCACCTTTTACTACAGTCAGATCCAGAGTTGAATGTAACGCATTCCACAGTAACGCGTTACTGTATTGTAGTTAAATTTTTGGGGAACGCAGTAATGTAAGGAATTACATTTTAAAATTGTGTAATCTGATTACAGTTACTAAAGTCAATGTAATTGCTTTACTAATGTTACATACTGTATATAGTTTTTGGAAGAAAAAAATGCTTCTTTTAAGTCACGTTTTCTGTTGCAACGCGAGTTAATAATTCGCTTTTAAACTGCTGGAGAACACAAGCTGAAATGGTTCCTGTCGAGAGCGGTTGCTGCTTCAAGTGGAAATACAGGCATTACTTTCATTTAATTGAGCGTAAAAACAAAAATATTGTTGTGAAATTCAGTCTAAAAATTTTTGACCAGCAACTTGTTCAAGCACTTAAATAGAAAGCATTCTACGACATTACTCGTCACCAAGGAGGACACCGGCACCTAAAAACACAGTGGATCAACTATGGGGTCGTTCACATATTGCGTCTTTTGCATGCGCGCATATTGGGAGCGCATATTGCGCGCACTCGCATTTCCCAGGCACACCCAGTTGAAAACCACGAGTCACATGACAAAAACTGACCAATTAGCTTCATACTTTAGAATATACACATTTAGGTGGACTAATTACCTAAGACAAACACCGAACACCCAAACACTGCTGTGCCTTTTTTAATACAATGGATGTCAGCGGTTACAGGTATCTAGTTTTTTTTCTTTTGTGTTTAAAAAAAAAGACAAAGAGGATTGGAAGAAGTGAATAAGAGAATTTTTAAGTTTTAGGCAAACTCTTTAAGTTTTTTGAAAATGTCAAGCTGCTGTGCTCAACCCATTGTAATGTTTTTCAGTGAATATTAAATTACTGAAAGAGCTGCAGTTTATTTTTATAGGTATAGTGTACATGTTTTAAAAGTAACTTTGAAGTAAAGCAATTAGTAATCAGATTACTTTTTTACATTTAGTAATTAGTAATGTAATCAGATTACAATTTTCCAGTAGTAATCAGTAATTTGTAATCTAGAACTTTTTTAAAGTAACTTAACCAACACTGGTCAGATCTAATGGCATAGTAACAACGCCTATAAATGTATAACTTGGCTATGTGATACAAAGGTGGGTTGAATGTTTAAAAAATTGTTCTGAACAGTCAGAGCAGAGATCACTAGGGAAAGTCTTGTTTCTGGGAATCTTTCTGTACTGCTGTACTTTCTAATTGTGTTTGCAGTGCACAGTTATTAAAACCAGCTGACAGACACACCCAAACTATGACATACTGTATTATTGTCTGATAAAATACAGAAAACATTGTAATACATAGAGAACAATCACTCTTTGTAAAATCTGTATGCATAAGTTCCATTTAAAGCTTTTAGATTTATTGATTGATTGTAGTTTTACTTGATTTTCTCTTTCTTCATTGCAGACAAAAAATGATGCATGAAAAGTACAAATTGAAGTCTATCCCTGAGATGTCAACAGATCCAATAATCCCTTGGCAAAAGGTCAGTGACAAGACAGGCTGCGTAACTCTGATGACACATGGACACACACACTAGCTCCTGAAATGGAAAGCAAATATACTTGTACACATGCTGTGTGTACACAGATTACGCAGTACAGATTGGATTATGGCCAGCGATTAGATTACAGATGACTGTGGTTGTTTAGATCTATGGAACAGTAACAGGGCCTGCCGTTTGCCTGTTTACTTTCTCCATGCAGACTGGTTGAGGTAATTGTATTACACTGAAACTGTGAAGTTGAATGGAGACTTGTGAAGGATGGGCTACTGAAGGACTATAGGAGTTGACTCATGGAAAGGGTAGGGCATGTATCCATTCACCCCACAAGTATCATAAGCATTCGAGAAGTGTTTCCTTTCACCCTATAGACACGTCCTTTAAGTCAAAGTGGACAGCTTGCAGTTACTAAAAGTGGAAAACAGGAAGCACAAGACAGCAGGGGGAAAAAATCCCTTTGCTCTCTTTCCTTGTCTGTTACCTTCATGGTCTTCACTACATCACCGTTGATAGACAAACAAAATATGAGCTATTTTAAAATGTCTATTTTAGGGGTTAGTTTGTTCAAACAAGAAAATTCAGTCATAATCTTAAGATGGACATACACATTGTGTTTTTGCAGTTGTGTGTGCTTGTATGGAATAATCATCCCATCGGGGGAAGTTGCATTGAAATCAATGACGTTGAAAACATTTAACAATTTGCACCTACATGTCATGGCTGTCTTGTTAAAACACACAGGATATCTTTGTGCAAGTAATGACATTCAATCAAGACTTTTATTTTTGGAACAGACAAAAATGTTCATGTTGCTTGATGAAACTGCGATTAAACCAGGGGTATCAAACAGCCCCAGAGGGCCGCATCCCTGCTAAGTTAAGTTCCAACCCTGCTCAAACACACTTACCTATAGGTTTTAAACAAGCCTGAAGCACACAAATACTCTGATCGGGTGTGTTTATTAGGGTTAAAGCTAAACTGTGCAGTTTGACACCTATGGACTAAACAATCTAAACATTTTGAAGGTTTTCGGAAGAACAGTGTCATGGAATAACGGAAAACTGTCAGCTGTGGCTAGGGTGCATTTACATCAGTCTTGCTTAATTTGACTGAATCCAACTCAAGTTCATTTCCCCCGCTGGTTTGGATCATTTTGGCAGGAGTGAATGCAGCAATCACACTCTGCTGCGCACCAAACAAACAGACCGAGATCTAGCTGAAGCAGCGAACTGCTTCCAAACAAACTCTGGCATGGTTTGTTTAAGTTGTGAACATGATCCGATCTTCATCTGACACATTTGCAGAAAGCCCTGTGCCTTTTAAATGATCAGGATACCAAAGGAAGCGCTAAGTTTTAAAAATACAACCAAGACATTACAACGTAATAATATATACATATAATAATGAGCCATGGTCAACCTGAGCTCAAACAAACCTTGTTGTCGTCTTGATGAACAGCCACAAAGCCAAGAACAACCGAATCTGCTATGTCCTTTTGTTGTATATTCTCCAGATAGCTTGCATGTGCTCTCCACACGCCTATATTTTAAATAATGAATTTCTTGCGCTGATGATAATAAAGTGCGTGTGATTATGGAAGTGCTTCTGACATCCGATCCTTTCAGAAACAGACAACTGCCAGGGTGAATCGCGAAAAAACAAAAGAGAAACAAATTATTGTTTCAGCAACCTAAAAGATGAACAAACTGCCATGTTTAACTATTATCATCATATTTTGGACTATTATGAACTAGGAATGACGGATGATTGATCTGCAGTTATAATAAAATCATGTTCATAGAAAAGTAATGAACATTTGTACATAAGTATTTATGTGTATAATGCATCTGTTTTGTGAGAAGTGCTTCTCATATGATACGTGAACGACCCGTACAGCTTTACATTGACATTTCCTTGAGCGAGAATGACATCGACTGCAACTTTTTGTTGTACACCATGCCCAAGAAAAGGGTACCATCGGTACCCTTTGGCATTGAAGACACAAGCCTGATAAAGATAACCCATACAGAACCGTACCGTACCCCATATGGCTTGTTTCCACTGACTGGTACAGTATGGTACAGGTCGGTATGGGTCACCTTTATCAAGCTTGCATTTCCACTGCTAAAAGGGTACCAATGGTACTCTTTTGGTGGGTGTGGTGTATGATAGAAAGTTTCAGATGACGTCATTTTCGCTCGAGAAGATGTCTACAGTTGAGCTGTGCGGGTCGCTCACATATATTAAAAGCACTTCACACAAAACAGATGCTTTATACAGAAATACTTCTGTATGTTTATTACTAACTTTTCCATGAACATGAGTTGATCATAACTGCAAATCAATGACAGTGAGAAAAAGCCTACTGTAATGTCTGCAAATAAATAAAATTAATTAATTAATTAACATATGAACACATACAGACTCTTACAGTCTCCAATATGTTACAAATTACTGGAAAACTACAAAATTACAGAAAAACAAAAAGTGGTACGGTTCGGTACGCCTTTTGACAGTGGAAACGGCCATAAAAGCGTACCAAACCAAACCGTACCACTCAATGGAAACAGGCCATTAGTGGAAATGGGCCATTAGAGCTACAGCAAGAGCTTGTCAGTGATGGTTCTTCAGACAGCACAGTTGACAGTTGCACTGCAGACACCACACCACAGGACCATAAGCATTTCTGTCCAGTAAATGGCTGACTTTAGCACACGTGTGGTTCTTTAGCACACGTGTGGTAAAAGCAAACTGCACCAAATTAAAATATTTGAATCAACATCATGTTTACTCCAAGACTTTCCTGGTGTGAATACACCCTACACAAAAAACTGCACTTTAAATTATCTGGTAATTAGCAGTTTAATTATCGTAAGTACTAAATCAGAGCGCCTATTTGTAATACTGAACTTTGTTGATTTCACACTTGAGTAATGTTTTCAAAATTAAATAAAAGACAGTGTGGATAGAGCATTTATTTAGGCAGGGCTAGAAGATTTATAGGGCAGTATATTTTAAAGTCTGAAAAAAAAATCAGGATTATTGGTTCATTTCATCTGTGCAACTCTTTATTAATATTAGAGTAAAAGTCAATGCTTCATATACTATACAAAGGCATCACTCAGCAGCACTTGTGCATCTGTTCATTTCAACTTGTGTATTATTTGGTTGCATTTGACAAAAAAAAAAAATTTCCCTCTTAAAAATGTATATTGATTAAATTTTTTGTAGTTTAAAAAGATACTGTCTGGGGTGGACATGTAAATTAAAGTCCAAAAACCAAGTAATGCGCTGCCAGTAAATGTTTCTGTTATTTTACAGATTTATTTTTTAGCACTTGTGGCCTTAATTCCAGTAAGTTGAATAAAACTGTTCCTATTTGTAAAACCTCCCAGAATCAGAGACCATCAGAGGAAACAAATACAAATGAAGGCCTGTTATGTGTTTGCCAAATGTGAACTGGTGCATTTAAATGCTCCCCAGAGGCTTAGTGCTTAGTTTCATCTCCATGACAGTGGTAAACAAATGGAGGGAAACAAAAACCATGCAGTGAAGTGAAATGTCATAACGAAGTCAATGTCCTCTCCATAGAGTAGCACAATCATCATTGTCAATTGTTCAGACAAAATGTTCTCGTAGTCCGTGTACAGTCATTTTTCTCTAGCAGACGTTAATGTTATTAAGCATGGATGATATTTCTGTGTCGTGATGGACCACAGCAATTACTGAATCCTCAAAGACCTCTTTCATATGATATTCGATGTGAAGAAGAGAGAGATGTGTGTGACAAATTATAGTTTCCAATGAAAATGCACAAAGGGTAAAGCAGATTTATCTTCCACAAGGCAAAGCCAAGACTTAAGGTAATATAGAAAAGATGGGAGTATCTACAGATTTTAGAGGAATCAATAATAATAATAATGAATTAATAAAACGAGACTACAGTTTTGGTAATATTAAGTCTATGAAACACATCTCCCATGATAACAAAAGCTCTATTTATTTTATCTAAAAATATAGTAAAAATAGTAATATTGTTAAATCTATTTTTAATATTGTAATATTATTTGAAATGAATTCACAGCTAAAACAAAATATAATAAATCTGCAATAATAAATGGTTTTTAAAACAAAATCTTGATTTGACTGCTGGACTGCACCATGATTGGGGGTGTGAGACAAATTTGGGTAGATGAGATGTAATAATTATGTTAAAATTAGATTTGTTAAACACTCACCATATAAAAATGTAAATATGATAAAAAAAAAACATGGTATGTGAATAATTTATACTTCTAGTGATTTATAAGAGTCCTCAAATTTCCTGGGGCCCAAAGTGGCTGCTTACCTTGCTTATTGACTCAATCGGCCCACGCTTATTGATCCCAAACCATAGAATGTGTAGAAAGAAATAATGATAAAACATAGGGCTGGCCAATTAAATGAAAAGTAATCACAACATAATCGAAATTGATATTTATACTGACATTATAATCGATCTAATTATACTAGGTCGATTTTTTTATTACTTTTCCTACCACGTGTGGAGTCAGGTGACCCAGCTATGCCAAGTCTTTTTTAAGGCTAATTCATACTTCTGCTGCCACTTTGCAGCCATATCTGCTCTCGGATCAAGTAGGATGATGGACCTATTCTTTGCAACTATATTGATGCTGATTGGAAGCTGTGCCAGAGATGGCTTGAGACGGCATATTTTCCATTACACTGAAATGATTATCTACATTAAAACATTTGTTTACAGAAGATGCAAGAAATACACTGTTTATTATTTACAAGATATACAAAAGTTATTTATTTGGCAAACATGCTGCTTATTTTCTACTTTAATATATGAAAATAATTGATTTTGTTAACAAAAGTGCAGTGCAAGTTCTTTATTTTTATTTTTATAAGAAAAAATATATTTTAAACTTAGAATATTTCATAATTTAGTGATACATTATGATTTTGTGTATTTTTACCAAATAAATGCAGCCTTGATAAGAAACATAGCTAGTAAAATGTCTTTTTATGTACGGTGTTATGACAATTATTACTTTAGTGACTATTCGTTTTAGGAAATGTGTGTTTTAATTTCTGTTGTTCAACGTTGATGTTCAATAAGTAATCATAGATAATAGATAGTGTGTGTTTTCTTCAATTATTTTAAAATCAAGTAATGCACCCTTCCTTTAAAAATCTCTCACTTGTAATATGTGAGCATATTTACTGTACAAAACTTGTCAGTGAACTATGAGGGCAAAAAAATGTAGAAAATAAAGATTCATTATTCGTAATCGAGATAAAATGCCCAGTTAATCGAGATTTTGATTTTAGGCCAAATCGCCGAACCCTATAGAAACATTTTTCCCCCTACAAAATGTAAATCACAAGCTGTGTATGTATGTAAATGTAAATACAAGATGTGTAATCTGCCAAACGATTGCATAAGCGAACATGCAAGGATCAGCGAATGTGCAGATAGTTTACAGAGCTTTTGGAGATTTTGTGTGGGCCTGCTGATACTCATCAGACTAGAAATAAACTGAATGTCTTCTACTTTATTTTATCAGCACTGAAAACTATACAGACATCTGACTACCGCACTATTGCCTATAGAATGAACTGAATTAGTCAGTGAGTGGATTTATTTCAAACTGAAAAGACTTGCAAGGAGGTTCTGCCAAAATAAATCAATGAGCATTTTTAAAGTGCTAAAGGGAGTTCACAGCGAGAGGAGAAACAGAGCCTGAATAAGAGACATAAGAACCTTTCTGTTATGTAGCGAATAGGGGAAATTCTTCATGTGAACGGCTGAGGACAGATGTGCCTTTCTGTGATTAATTCTCCAGGAGATTAAGCTGATCAGTAAATGATCTTGGTCAAACAGAACTGCTTTGTCCTGAGCAATCGGAAACACTCATGCACATCAATGCAAAACAGTCAAGTGTTTGTTGAAATTGCATAAGTAGAGGCTAAAGGCTTATATTGGATCATCTAAAACTAAATCTGTTAACACTATATGTGTTGTTCATTCTGGCAGGTTTGGTTTGATTTATATTGACTCTGGTGTCGTTGCTCTGTTAGTGAGAATCTATTGAATAAGTGCTGACATCTGAAAATTGGTGTGATCAAGATCACTGAAAAGATGTCTGTGTTTACTTTTAAGTGCTCTGACTGAACAGAACATAAATAAAAGACATCTAAACAAAGCAAAAACATTAAGTCATTAGGTGTGCCTATAAAAAGAACAGAACGCTCAAGCATATCTGTATCACGATGTCAAATGAGCACTGTTGTCCATTGAAGTTCAATACAGGAATCAGAAATGTGTCTGTGTGTGTGCAATGGAGGGATTTCTGGAGTTGTTTTAATTCCTTCATTCAATCTGCAAGTTATTCTTATCTGATAATAAATTGTATCATCAAGTGTAAGCACATACAACAAGCTGGCTAAAATGATTTCCATAATAAATAAATGCAGTTTTATAATTTTATTTCAAAGACTTTAAAAAAATCATTGTGTTTTTTTCTAAAGAAATAAATATTAAGCAGCTCAAACTTTTCAACATTAATAATAGATAGTTTCTTAAAAAAACTTTGCATTAAAAGAATAAATAATTATATGCAGGACAAATATATTTTAACTAATTCAGTTTTTATTTCCGAAAATTAAAATATAACATTTTTACAACTAGATTGAAAACTACTTTTAACAGCTTTTACCCCTATATACACCCCCCCCCCCCCCCATCCCGTTATATGCACTTTAGGAAACACCGAATAACTGTAGTTTAGACCAAGTTATTAGATGAATTACAATAAATTTGACATTCGTAGTATCAGATGAGGGTTGTTTCCAGGATTTCTTTGACGTCACCTATATAGATTTTCCACATCATCAGAATGTCCATGTTAGCATGGTTGACAGTTCAAGATACAGTATTTCCAACAGTGAATGCAAGCAGTGCTTAACAGAAAGATCACAAGGGGGTTTCCATCTCTGTACCTGTATTTTCTTTGTAGTAGTTGAAGCAGCTAACCAAAATTTATGGACCTTTGTATTTAAGGGAAATTGAGAGCTATCATTCAATAATAGAAATACAGGATCTTTGATGAAACAAATATTTGTAACTTTAAATAAAATGTCCAGCACAGAATCCCAAAGTTTTTGCACCTTTGGACATTGCCACATCATCTGTAATGGTATCTGGACACTGTAGTTCACAGAACTTACAATAAAGATGTGGACATAAACCAATGATGTGTCGTAGATGTGTAGTTATATGCCCTGTGAATAGTTTTAAAGTGAATATAAACTAGTGATTAGGGTTTGTGGAAGCATGGAATGTATTATCCCACACAGTTTCCCAATCGATAGTTGTATTGGGCAGAGACAAATCAGATAGCCATAGTCTTTCTTTTGAGAAATATTATATATTAATATTAGAAAGACAGCAATAGAGATAGGAGACAGTTATGTACAACGTCATTATATGACTGCAAGCTTGTGCTCAAGGTTCTTGTTAACACACTCAGCACTGTTTGACAGTCTCTTGCACAAACCACTTGTTTCACTTCTTAAAGGGCACATAGTTTACCTCTTTTTTATGATTTAATATTAATATTATGGTTTTTCTGAGTGTGCCAGTTTAGGTTCAGTTTAAAACACAATTCAGATTTTTTATAATGTGTTAAAAAGTGTCATGTTGGGGGCGTGTCCACAGTTCGCTGATTTAGGGGTGTGTTGCTTCACATGTAGACTAGTTTCGGCTTCCCGCCCAACGTAACAAGGGGGGCGGGACCATGAGCTCACCCGCTCTGTGTTTGCAACACAGACAGGCAGAGGAGAGGATCCGCATTCAGTCGTACATGTACGACTCGGACACAGACCAAGCAGAGAGTACAAAATCATGTGTGTCTTTGTACAGTTTTACAGCCAACTGTGTGCTAGTTTCAAGTGCCGAGCTTGTACACCGAAACTAATAACCACGCACACTGAATTAACTTTGACTGAGGCACCGAATGGGCCGCTCGAAGCCGCGACACGGCACACCAGACACTCTCTGTAGCACGGCAGAGACATGAAGTGTCCCGAATCGTCGCGCCACGCATTTTTGAATTCTAAACATAGGTTTCTGCAGCGGTTCGCGGCGCCCAGCCATCGACTTGAGTGTACCCTGATAGAAACCTATGTTTAGAATTGTAAAACGCATGCTAGTTAAGATCACAGGGAGCTTCTGGGATCGCGAGAAATGCAAACGGCTGAAGTATAAGGTAGACTCAATAAAAAGTACACATGTTTGCAAACCTACCTAAAGATACAACCAATAATTCCGATTAGAGCGATAATGTGGAGAATATTGCTCTTGTGTTGAGCCCAATGAGCCTTGCATCTAAAAATAGAGCTAGCTTGTTCCTTTAGTGATATCGCTTCGACCAACGCTGAAAATGGCGGACGTGAATCAACAAACAGAGGATATGATGACGCACCTGTCAATCAATATTGGTGAGCGGGGGGACCGCACTCCTACGTCAAGTAGCGGTTGATTTGAAAACCGCTCCAATTGGTCCACCGTTTTTATGTTGTTAAATTAAAAAAAGCACTGGGTGTGTTTATATCACCCCAATATGATGGTCTATACACATACATGCACATATGTCTGTCTAAACAGCTTGAAAAGTAGATTTTTTACCATAGGTGCCCTTTAAGACCTGAATGTATCATAAAGAGCCATGTGCTTTCATTTTAAAGTGGCAGCCGTCCAAGACTTGCATGAATAACCATGGACCACCGTTTCAGCTTAAAATCTTCTTTAATTCTACTTTGACTGATTAGACTCTGGCTGAATTAATAGCTAGTTTTCTTTCTTTGGGTGAATTGTCCCTTTAAATCACAAAAATGCAGATTTAGTGAAGTTTGATTTTACTGCATTTAAGAAAATCTCAGAAAAAAGGAAGCATGTGATTCCAAAGAGACACTTAAGAGCTTATGATATTACATAACAATATTTATACGGTCTTATACGCGGATATAGGACTGTGAGCTGACCAGGCACTTCTCAAAGCTAGACGGCTTACATGAAATCAGCCAGAACAACCACTGGGGACTTTAGTGGTGTTACAGACCTGTCAACTCATCTGCGCTCACATGGAAACACTTGATCAACACATTCTTTGAACGAAGAGGAAAAAATATATAAATTGACCCCAAAAACGTAAAGTCTGTCATCACTTATTCACACTCTTAGAGTTGAATTCATATTCTATTGAAGAGATAAGAATATATCTTGAAGAACATTGGTAAAGAGTCAGTTGATGAGTAAAACATACTATGGAACTGAATAAGGACCAACAATGTTCTTCAATATATAACCTTGTGTGAAAGCACCAATAAACAAAAACATTAGCATGATCCACAGTAACTTTAATCAGTTAGTTATAAACAAACATTACATAATACTTGATCAGTAGTTCAAGGGCATTTGAATATGTATGCAAA
This sequence comes from Danio aesculapii, assembly GCF_903798145.1. Taxonomy (NCBI): domain Eukaryota; kingdom Metazoa; phylum Chordata; class Actinopteri; order Cypriniformes; family Danionidae; genus Danio; species Danio aesculapii. The sequence goes on along the minus strand of NC_079444.1, from coordinate 9,705,234 downwards.
TATATTAAAGTTTGACATGCGTGTCTGTGATAAGCAGTATATAAAGCTAAACAAATAACCTAGAAGAATTATGTAGCAACTAAAGTTAAAATGTGTTACATTCACAGCTGTTTTGTATTATCCGAATGATAATAATAGGTTATTGTGTTTAGGATCCATAAAAATAAATATCCCTTACTTTTCTCCTGCAGTTTGTTGAGCTCCACCAATGAACCCGTATTTGTCGGGCTGGACCTCCGTGTTGGCGAAGCCGTTGAGCTCAGAGTCTGAGCCCCGAGAGGAGCTCTCGTGCTCGGCCAGACCCTCCGCCGTGCCGCGCTGACTTTTACTGTCCTTCCAGTGGACTCCATTGCCCGCATGAAGCTTAGACATGCTGAATATCAGCTCCAAACACGAGAAACTTGAAAAATAAAGTGTCTATCTGGCCGAAACAGAGCGAATTTCCTCCTGTCAACCTCCTTAAACTATCAACACACTGAGATTTGAGTCTCACAACCTTCGGTGAAACTACCGATGCGCCATACCTGATTATAAAATACATTAGAGTCAAGTAAAACATAGGTTTGTTTGACCCTGACAGGCCATTGTTGATGTTTACTTGCTACTTTTATGTACGATAGTTTACACGTACATAAAACCATATTATAAATAGATGCATTAAAGCTTAGCTTAGCCACATAACGTAAATAACATACCTCTCACCCTCACTCCTAGCTGTTTTTATAGGTTAATATGTATAAAACTCGACTGAATGCAAGTTAATATTTGTCTTCAGTCAAATTCCCACTAACCACAAATGTAACGTTAGTTAAGAGCTAACAAGCTAACTCGACGTTAAA